>NW_028152131.1:0-273488 GCF_964638095.1 Poromitra crassiceps
TTCCTGTCCCACTGAGACAGCTGAGGAGGCGTTGACCGCTGACCCAATCACTGAGGTCAAGAAAAAATGTAAGATTCAAGGCCAAATGTGATCTGTTCAGGTTTCTGCTTCAAATTATATGTCCTAATGTTGAGAAGGGTGCTCGAGTCGTTTGACTAAATGTCAAATTGCTTTTCTTGCAGGGTTCAGACCTTTTAAGAAGTGGAGGCGAGTTGTCTCCAGGGTGAAGGCCCTGCTGTGTTGCCTTCCCCAGGATGATGTCTGAGCTGAGGCTGCACCTCCTCAGCTCCAGGTGCACACTGCACCTCCTCAGCTCCAGGTGCCGCCCGCACCTCCTCAGCTCCAGGTGCACACTGCACCTCCTCAGCTCCAGGTGCCGCCCGCACCTCCTCAGCTCCAGGTGCTCCCTGCACCTCCTCCGCCCCAGGTGCTCCCTGCACCACCTCCTCCGCTGCAGGTGGTGCCCGCACCTCCTCAGCTCCAGGTGCTGCCTGCACCTCCTCAGCTCCAGGTGCTCCCTGCACCTCCTCAGCTGCAGGTGCACCCTGCACCTCCTCCACCCCAGGTGCTCCCTGCACCACCTCCTCCGCTGCAGGTGCCCCTCGCACTGCCAGTCCTGGTGGCCCCCGCAGCTCCAGTCCCGGTGCACCTGCACCTCCAGTCCCGGTGCCCCCTGCACCTCCATCTACCTAACCAGCTCAGTCCTCCTCTGACAACCTCACCTAACCAGCAACACCTGGGGCTCTGATTGGGCCTCTGCCAGCCGCACCTGGGCTCAATAAAGGACCGGTGATTAGGTGAAGCTCATGTACCCTGGACTGTTTCTTTATTCAAACGTGTGTGAAGAAGTCTCTCACAGGTCTATGTTTTCTGTGTTTCTTTATTCAAACGTGTGTGAAGAAGTCTCTCACAGGTCTATATTTTCTGTGTTTCTTTAGACACCAGCAGAGTACACCTCCCTGACTGGCATCAAGTCCACAGAGAGGCGTACTACCATCGTCCATGGCCTGCGTGATGTAAGTGCTCCCTGTTTTCTTAACACCATTTTCTTAACAAAAGTCTGTGTCCAGTCGTCCAGTATTTCTGTAGGCTATGTGAGCCGCATATCAAGACCAGCATCGATTTGGTTTTCATAGTTTAAATTAATGTGTAAGTGCAAAATGGAAGGACAGACTGACAGACAGACTGACGGACTGAGAAACTCACAGACAGATAGACAGACTGACAGATAGACTAAACCTTCGATCCATTTGACACTTGACAAGTCTTGTATTGTAATTGCTATGACTACCAGTTAGACAGACAGACAGACAGACATGAATACTGTATATCTAGTGTTCATTTGCTGCTTTTCAAATGAGCTGTGAGGTGAATGTGACTGAACTGTCATTGACTGTGTTTGTAAATGCAGCTCTACCCAAAGGCAGCGGAAGCCGGGGAGGAGGAAGCCATGGCGTTCCTCACCTTAATGGAGCAGATGATGGCTGTGGACGCCAAGCTGAGAGCCACGCCCAGCGACGCTCTGCAGTCCATCTTCATCACCATGGAGGACGCCACCAGCTCTTGGTAAGTGTGTGTGTGTCAGTGTGTGTGTTGTGTGAACACTGTTAACAGACAGTGGTTAGACAGGTGTTTGAGAGATGAAGTGAAGGATGATCAATTGATGGATTGATTGATGTATTGATTGATTGTCATACTTCTTGCAGGGAACATGACAGCGCTGATGACACTGTCCTGGCTGACACCAGCACTGTTCCAGCTGACACCAGCACTGTTCCAGCTGACGAGCCTTCCTGTCCCACTGAGACAGCTGAGGAGGCGTTGACCGCTGACCCAATCACTGAGGTCAAGAAAAAAAGTAAGATTCAAGGCCAAATGTGATCTGTTCAGGTTTCTGCTTCAAATTATATGTCCTAATGTTGAGAAGGGTGCTCGAGTCGTTTGACTAAATGTCAAATTGCTTTTCTTGCAGGGTTCAGACCTTTTAAGAAGTGGAGGCGAGTTGTCTCCAGGGTGAAGGCCCTGCTGTGTTGCCTTCCCCAGGATGATGTCTGAGCTGAGGCTGCACCTCCTCAGCTCCAGGTGCACACTGCACCTCCTCAGCTCCAGGTGCCGCCCGCACCTCCTCAGCTCCAGGTGCACACTGCACCTCCTCAGCTCCAGGTGCCGCCCGCACCTCCTCAGCTCCAGGTGCACACTGCACCTCCTCAGCTCCAGGTGCCGCCCGCACCTCCTCAGCTCCAGGTGCTCCCTGCACCTCCTCCGCCCCAGGTGCTCCCTGCACCACCTCCTCCGCTGCAGGTGGTGCCCGCACCTCCTCAGCTCCAGGTGCTGCCTGCACCTCCTCAGCTCCAGGTGCTCCCTGCACCTCCTCAGCTGCAGGTGCACCCTGCACCTCCTCCACCCCAGGTGCTCCCTGCACCACCTCCTCCGCTGCAGGTGCCCCTCGCACTGCCAGTCCTGGTGGCCCCCGCAGCTCCAGTCCCGGTGCACCTGCACCTCCAGTCCCGGTGCCCCCTGCACCTCCATCTACCTAACCAGCTCAGTCCTCCTCTGACAACCTCACCTAACCAGCAACACCTGGGGCTCTGATTGGGCCTCTGCCAGCCGCACCTGGGCTCAATAAAGGACCGGTGATTAGGTGAAGCTCATGTACCCTGGACTGTTTCTTTATTCAAACGTGTGTGAAGAAGTCTCTCACAGGTCTATGTTTTCTGTGTTTCTTTATTCAAACGTGTGTGAAGAAGTCTCTCACAGGTCTATGTTTTCTGTGTTTCTTTATTCAAACGTGTGTGAAGAAGTCTCTCACAGGTCTATATTTTCTGTGTTTCTTTAGACACCAGCAGAGTACACCTCCCTGACTGGCATCAAGTCCACAGAGAGGCGTACTACCATCGTCCATGGCCTGCGTGATGTAAGTGCTCCCTGTTTTCTTAACACCATTTTCTTAACAAAAGTCTGTGTCCAGTCGTCCAGTATTTCTGTAGGCTATGTGAGCCGCATATCAAGACCAGCATCGATTTGGTTTTCATAGTTTAAATGAATGTGTAAGTGCAAAATGGAAGGACAGACTGACAGACAGACTGACGGACTGAGAAACTCACAGACAGATAGACAGACTGACAGATAGACTAAACCTTCGATCCATTTGACACTTGACAAGTCTTGTATTGTAATTGCTATGACTACCAGTTAGACAGACAGACAGACAGACATGAATACTGTATATCTAGTGTTCATTTGCTGCTTTTCAAATGAGCTGTGAGGTGAATGTGACTGAACTGTCATTGACTGTGTTTGTAAATGCAGCTCTACCCAAAGGCAGCGGAAGCCGGGGAGGAGGAAGCCATGGCGTTCCTCACCTTAATGGAGCAGATGATGGCTGTGGACGCCAAGCTGAGAGCCACGCCCAGCGACGCTCTGCAGTCCATCTTCATCACCATGGAGGACGCCACCAGCTCTTGGTAAGTGTGTGTGTGTCAGTGTGTGTGTTGTGTGAACACTGTTAACAGACAGTGGTTAGACAGGTGTTTGAGAGATGAAGTGAAGGATGATCAATTGATGGATTGATTGATGTATTGATTGATTGTCATACTTCTTGCAGGGAACATGACAGCGCTGATGACACTGTCCTGGCTGACACCAGCACTGTTCCAGCTGACACCAGCACTGTTCCAGCTGACGAGCCTTCCTGTCCCACTGAGACAGCTGAGGAGGCGTTGACCGCTGACCCAATCACTGAGGTCAAGAAAAAAAGTAAGATTCAAGGCCAAATGTGATCTGTTCAGGTTTCTGCTTCAAATTATATGTCCTAATGTTGAGAAGGGTGCTCGAGTCGTTTGACTAAATGTCAAATTGCTTTTCTTGCAGGGTTCAGACCTTTTAAGAAGTGGAGGCGAGTTGTCTCCAGGGTGAAGGCCCTGCTGTGTTGCCTTCCCCAGGATGATGTCTGAGCTGAGGCTGCACCTCCTCAGCTCCAGGTGCAGACTGCACCTCCTCAGCTCCAGGTGCCGCCCGCACCTCCTCAGCTCCAGGTGCACACTGCACCTCCTCAGCTCCAGGTGCCGCCCGCACCTCCTCAGCTCCAGGTGCTCCCTGCACCTCCTCCGCCCCAGGTGCTCCCTGCACCACCTCCTCCGCTGCAGGTGGTGCCCGCACCTCCTCAGCTCCAGGTGCTGCCTGCACCTCCTCAGCTCCAGGTGCTCCCTGCACCTCCTCAGCTGCAGGTGCACCCTGCACCTCCTCCACCCCAGGTGCTCCCTGCACCACCTCCTCCGCTGCAGGTGCCCCTCGCACTGCCAGTCCTGGTGGCCCCCGCAGCTCCAGTCCCGGTGCACCTGCACCTCCAGTCCCGGTGCCCCCTGCACCTCCATCTACCTAACCAGCTCAGTCCTCCTCTGACAACCTCACCTAACCAGCAACACCTGGGGCTCTGATTGGGCCTCTGCCAGCCGCACCTGGGCTCAATAAAGGACCGGTGATTAGGTGAAGCTCATGTACCCTGGACTGTTTCTTTATTCAAACGTGTGTGAAGAAGTCTCTCACAGGTCTATGTTTTCTGTGTTTCTTTATTCAAACGTGTGTGAAGAAGTCTCTCACAGGTCTATGTTTTCTGTGTTTCTTTATTCAAACGTGTGTGAAGAAGTCTCTCACAGGTCTATATTTTCTGTGTTTCTTTAGACACCAGCAGAGTACACCTCCCTGACTGGCATCAAGTCCACAGAGAGGCGTACTACCATCGTCCATGGCCTGCGTGATGTAAGTGCTCCCTGTTTTCTTAACACCATTTTCTTAACAAAAGTCTGTGTCCAGTCGTCCAGTATTTCTGTAGGCTATGTGAGCCGCATATCAAGACCAGCATCGATTTGGTTTTCATAGTTTAAATTAATGTGTAAGTGCAAAATGGAAGGACAGACTGACAGACAGACTGACGGACTGAGAAACTCACAGACAGATAGACAGACTGACAGATAGACTAAACCTTCGATCCATTTGACACTTGACAAGTCTTGTATTGTAATTGCTATGACTACCAGTTAGACAGACAGACAGACAGACATGAATACTGTATATCTAGTGTTCATTTGCTGCTTTTCAAATGAGCTGTGAGGTGAATGTGACTGAACTGTCATTGACTGTGTTTGTAAATGCAGCTCTACCCAAAGGCAGCGGAAGCCGGGGAGGAGGAAGCCATGGCGTTCCTCACCTTAATGGAGCAGATGATGGCTGTGGACGCCAAGCTGAGAGCCACGCCCAGCGACGCTCTGCAGTCCATCTTCATCACCATGGAGGACGCCACCAGCTCTTGGTAAGTGTGTGTGTGTCAGTGTGTGTGTTGTGTGAACACTGTTAACAGACAGTGGTTAGACAGGTGTTTGAGAGATGAAGTGAAGGATGATCAATTGATGGATTGATTGATGTATTGATTGATTGTCATACTTCTTGCAGGGAACATGACAGCGCTGATGACACTGTCCTGGCTGACACCAGCACTGTTCCAGCTGACACCAGCACTGTTCCAGCTGACGAGCCTTCCTGTCCCACTGAGACAGCTGAGGAGGCGTTGACCGCTGACCCAATCACTGAGGTCAAGAAAAAAAGTAAGATTCAAGGCCAAATGTGATCTGTTCAGGTTTCTGCTTCAAATTATATGTCCTAATGTTGAGAAGGGTGCTCGAGTCGTTTGACTAAATGTCAAATTGCTTTTCTTGCAGGGTTCAGACCTTTTAAGAAGTGGAGGCGAGTTGTCTCCAGGGTGAAGGCCCTGCTGTGTTGCCTTCCCCAGGATGATGTCTGAGCTGAGGCTGCACCTCCTCAGCTCCAGGTGCACACTGCACCTCCTCAGCTCCAGGTGCCGCCCGCACCTCCTCAGCTCCAGGTGCACACTGCACCTCCTCAGCTCCAGGTGCCGCCCGCACCTCCTCAGCTCCAGGTGCTCCCTGCACCTCCTCCGCCCCAGGTGCTCCCTGCACCACCTCCTCCGCTGCAGGTGGTGCCCGCACCTCCTCAGCTCCAGGTGCTGCCTGCACCTCCTCAGCTCCAGGTGCTCCCTGCACCTCCTCAGCTGCAGGTGCACCCTGCACCTCCTCCACCCCAGGTGCTCCCTGCACCACCTCCTCCGCTGCAGGTGCCCCTCGCACTGCCAGTCCTGGTGGCCCCCGCAGCTCCAGTCCCGGTGCACCTGCACCTCCAGTCCCGGTGCCCCCTGCACCTCCATCTACCTAACCAGCTCAGTCCTCCTCTGACAACCTCACCTAACCAGCAACACCTGGGGCTCTGATTGGGCCTCTGCCAGCCGCACCTGGGCTCAATAAAGGACCGGTGATTAGGTGAAGCTCATGTACCCTGGACTGTTTCTTTATTCAAACGTGTGTGAAGAAGTCTCTCACAGGTCTATGTTTTCTGTGTTTCTTTATTCAAACGTGTGTGAAGAAGTCTCTCACAGGTCTATATTTTCTGTGTTTCTTTAGACACCAGCAGAGTACACCTCCCTGACTGGCATCAAGTCCACAGAGAGGCGTACTACCATCGTCCATGGCCTGCGTGATGTAAGTGCTCCCTGTTTTCTTAACACCATTTTCTTAACAAAAGTCTGTGTCCAGTCGTCCAGTATTTCTGTAGGCTATGTGAGCCGCATATCAAGACCAGCATCGATTTGGTTTTCATAGTTTAAATTAATGTGTAAGTGCAAAATGGAAGGACAGACTGACAGACAGACTGACGGACTGAGAAACTCACAGACAGATAGACAGACTGACAGATAGACTAAACCTTCGATCCATTTGACACTTGACAAGTCTTGTATTGTAATTGCTATGACTACCAGTTAGACAGACAGACAGACAGACATGAATACTGTATATCTAGTGTTCATTTGCTGCTTTTCAAATGAGCTGTGAGGTGAATGTGACTGAACTGTCATTGACTGTGTTTGTAAATGCAGCTCTACCCAAAGGCAGCGGAAGCCGGGGAGGAGGAAGCCATGGCGTTCCTCACCTTAATGGAGCAGATGATGGCTGTGGACGCCAAGCTGAGAGCCACGCCCAGCGACGCTCTGCAGTCCATCTTCATCACCATGGAGGACGCCACCAGCTCTTGGTAAGTGTGTGTGTGTCAGTGTGTGTGTTGTGTGAACACTGTTAACAGACAGTGGTTAGACAGGTGTTTGAGAGATGAAGTGAAGGATGATCAATTGATGGATTGATTGATGTATTGATTGATTGTCATACTTCTTGCAGGGAACATGACAGCGCTGATGACACTGTCCTGGCTGACACCAGCACTGTTCCAGCTGACACCAGCACTGTTCCAGCTGACGAGCCTTCCTGTCCCACTGAGACAGCTGAGGAGGCGTTGACCGCTGACCCAATCACTGAGGTCAAGAAAAAAAGTAAGATTCAAGGCCAAATGTGATCTGTTCAGGTTTCTGCTTCAAATTATATGTCCTAATGTTGAGAAGGGTGCTCGAGTCGTTTGACTAAATGTCAAATTGCTTTTCTTGCAGGGTTCAGACCTTTTAAGAAGTGGAGGCGAGTTGTCTCCAGGGTGAAGGCCCTGCTGTGTTGCCTTCCCCAGGATGATGTCTGAGCTGAGGCTGCACCTCCTCAGCTCCAGGTGCAGACTGCACCTCCTCAGCTCCAGGTGCCGCCCGCACCTCCTCAGCTCCAGGTGCACACTGCACCTCCTCAGCTCCAGGTGCCGCCCGCACCTCCTCAGCTCCAGGTGCTCCCTGCACCTCCTCCGCCCCAGGTGCTCCCTGCACCACCTCCTCCGCTGCAGGTGGTGCCCGCACCTCCTCAGCTCCAGGTGCTGCCTGCACCTCCTCAGCTCCAGGTGCTCCCTGCACCTCCTCAGCTGCAGGTGCACCCTGCACCTCCTCCACCCCAGGTGCTCCCTGCACCACCTCCTCCGCTGCAGGTGCCCCTCGCACTGCCAGTCCTGGTGGCCCCCGCAGCTCCAGTCCCGGTGCACCTGCACCTCCAGTCCCGGTGCCCCCTGCACCTCCATCTACCTAACCAGCTCAGTCCTCCTCTGACAACCTCACCTAACCAGCAACACCTGGGGCTCTGATTGGGCCTCTGCCAGCCGCACCTGGGCTCAATAAAGGACCGGTGATTAGGTGAAGCTCATGTACCCTGGACTGTTTCTTTATTCAAACGTGTGTGAAGAAGTCTCTCACAGGTCTATGTTTTCTGTGTTTCTTTATTCAAACGTGTGTGAAGAAGTCTCTCACAGGTCTATATTTTCTGTGTTTCTTTAGACACCAGCAGAGTACACCTCCCTGACTGGCATCAAGTCCACAGAGAGGCGTACTACCATCGTCCATGGCCTGCGTGATGTAAGTGCTCCCTGTTTTCTTAACACCATTTTCTTAACAAAAGTCTGTGTCCAGTCGTCCAGTATTTCTGTAGGCTATGTGAGCCGCATATCAAGACCAGCATCGATTTGGTTTTCATAGTTTAAATTAATGTGTAAGTGCAAAATGGAAGGACAGACTGACAGACAGACTGACGGACTGAGAAACTCACAGACAGATAGACAGACTGACAGATAGACTAAACCTTCGATCCATTTGACACTTGACAAGTCTTGTATTGTAATTGCTATGACTACCAGTTAGACAGACAGACAGACAGACATGAATACTGTATATCTAGTGTTCATTTGCTGCTTTTCAAATGAGCTGTGAGGTGAATGTGACTGAACTGTCATTGACTGTGTTTGTAAATGCAGCTCTACCCAAAGGCAGCGGAAGCCGGGGAGGAGGAAGCCATGGCGTTCCTCACCTTAATGGAGCAGATGATGGCTGTGGACGCCAAGCTGAGAGCCACGCCCAGCGACGCTCTGCAGTCCATCTTCATCACCATGGAGGACGCCACCAGCTCTTGGTAAGTGTGTGTGTGTCAGTGTGTGTGTTGTGTGAACACTGTTAACAGACAGTGGTTAGACAGGTGTTTGAGAGATGAAGTGAAGGATGATCAATTGATGGATTGATTGATGTATTGATTGATTGTCATACTTCTTGCAGGGAACATGACAGCGCTGATGACACTGTCCTGGCTGACACCAGCACTGTTCCAGCTGACACCAGCACTGTTCCAGCTGACGAGCCTTCCTGTCCCACTGAGACAGCTGAGGAGGCGTTGACCGCTGACCCAATCACTGAGGTCAAGAAAAAAAGTAAGATTCAAGGCCAAATGTGATCTGTTCAGGTTTCTGCTTCAAATTATATGTCCTAATGTTGAGAAGGGTGCTCGAGTCGTTTGACTAAATGTCAAATTGCTTTTCTTGCAGGGTTCAGACCTTTTAAGAAGTGGAGGCGAGTTGTCTCCAGGGTGAAGGCCCTGCTGTGTTGCCTTCCCCAGGATGATGTCTGAGCTGAGGCTGCACCTCCTCAGCTCCAGGTGCACACTGCACCTCCTCAGCTCCAGGTGCCGCCCGCACCTCCTCAGCTCCAGGTGCACACTGCACCTCCTCAGCTCCAGGTGCCGCCCGCACCTCCTCAGCTCCAGGTGCTCCCTGCACCTCCTCCGCCCCAGGTGCTCCCTGCACCACCTCCTCCGCTGCAGGTGGTGCCCGCACCTCCTCAGCTCCAGGTGCTGCCTGCACCTCCTCAGCTCCAGGTGCTCCCTGCACCTCCTCAGCTGCAGGTGCACCCTGCACCTCCTCCACCCCAGGTGCTCCCTGCACCACCTCCTCCGCTGCAGGTGCCCCTCGCACTGCCAGTCCTGGTGGCCCCCGCAGCTCCAGTCCCGGTGCACCTGCACCTCCAGTCCCGGTGCCCCCTGCACCTCCATCTACCTAACCAGCTCAGTCCTCCTCTGACAACCTCACCTAACCAGCAACACCTGGGGCTCTGATTGGGCCTCTGCCAGCCGCACCTGGGCTCAATAAAGGACCGGTGATTAGGTGAAGCTCATGTACCCTGGACTGTTTCTTTATTCAAACGTGTGTGAAGAAGTCTCTCACAGGTCTATGTTTTCTGTGTTTCTTTATTCAAACGTGTGTGAAGAAGTCTCTCACAGGTCTATATTTTCTGTGTTTCTTTAGACACCAGCAGAGTACACCTCCCTGACTGGCATCAAGTCCACAGAGAGGCGTACTACCATCGTCCATGGCCTGCGTGATGTAAGTGCTCCCTGTTTTCTTAACACCATTTTCTTAACAAAAGTCTGTGTCCAGTCGTCCAGTATTTCTGTAGGCTATGTGAGCCGCATATCAAGACCAGCATCGATTTGGTTTTCATAGTTTAAATTAATGTGTAAGTGCAAAATGGAAGGACAGACTGACAGACAGACTGACGGACTGAGAAACTCACAGACAGATAGACAGACTGACAGATAGACTAAACCTTCGATCCATTTGACACTTGACAAGTCTTGTATTGTAATTGCTATGACTACCAGTTAGACAGACAGACAGACAGACATGAATACTGTATATCTAGTGTTCATTTGCTGCTTTTCAAATGAGCTGTGAGGTGAATGTGACTGAACTGTCATTGACTGTGTTTGTAAATGCAGCTCTACCCAAAGGCAGCGGAAGCCGGGGAGGAGGAAGCCATGGCGTTCCTCACCTTAATGGAGCAGATGATGGCTGTGGACGCCAAGCTGAGAGCCACGCCCAGCGACGCTCTGCAGTCCATCTTCATCACCATGGAGGACGCCACCAGCTCTTGGTAAGTGTGTGTGTGTCAGTGTGTGTGTTGTGTGAACACTGTTAACAGACAGTGGTTAGACAGGTGTTTGAGAGATGAAGTGAAGGATGATCAATTGATGGATTGATTGATGTATTGATTGATTGTCATACTTCTTGCAGGGAACATGACAGCGCTGATGACACTGTCCTGGCTGACACCAGCACTGTTCCAGCTGACACCAGCACTGTTCCAGCTGACGAGCCTTCCTGTCCCACTGAGACAGCTGAGGAGGCGTTGACCGCTGACCCAATCACTGAGGTCAAGAAAAAAAGTAAGATTCAAGGCCAAATGTGATCTGTTCAGGTTTCTGCTTCAAATTATATGTCCTAATGTTGAGAAGGGTGCTCGAGTCGTTTGACTAAATGTCAAATTGCTTTTCTTGCAGGGTTCAGACCTTTTAAGAAGTGGAGGCGAGTTGTCTCCAGGGTGAAGGCCCTGCTGTGTTGCCTTCCCCAGGATGATGTCTGAGCTGAGGCTGCACCTCCTCAGCTCCAGGTGCAGACTGCACCTCCTCAGCTCCAGGTGCCGCCCGCACCTCCTCAGCTCCAGGTGCACACTGCACCTCCTCAGCTCCAGGTGCCGCCCGCACCTCCTCAGCTCCAGGTGCTCCCTGCACCTCCTCCGCCCCAGGTGCTCCCTGCACCACCTCCTCCGCTGCAGGTGGTGCCCGCACCTCCTCAGCTCCAGGTGCTGCCTGCACCTCCTCAGCTCCAGGTGCTCCCTGCACCTCCTCAGCTGCAGGTGCACCCTGCACCTCCTCCACCCCAGGTGCTCCCTGCACCACCTCCTCCGCTGCAGGTGCCCCTCGCACTGCCAGTCCTGGTGGCCCCCGCAGCTCCAGTCCCGGTGCACCTGCACCTCCAGTCCCGGTGCCCCCTGCACCTCCATCTACCTAACCAGCTCAGTCCTCCTCTGACAACCTCACCTAACCAGCAACACCTGGGGCTCTGATTGGGCCTCTGCCAGCCGCACCTGGGCTCAATAAAGGACCGGTGATTAGGTGAAGCTCATGTACCCTGGACTGTTTCTTTATTCAAACGTGTGTGAAGAAGTCTCTCACAGGTCTATGTTTTCTGTGTTTCTTTATTCAAACGTGTGTGAAGAAGTCTCTCACAGGTCTATATTTTCTGTGTTTCTTTAGACACCAGCAGAGTACACCTCCCTGACTGGCATCAAGTCCACAGAGAGGCGTACTACCATCGTCCATGGCCTGCGTGATGTAAGTGCTCCCTGTTTTCTTAACACCATTTTCTTAACAAAAGTCTGTGTCCAGTCGTCCAGTATTTCTGTAGGCTATGTGAGCCGCATATCAAGACCAGCATCGATTTGGTTTTCATAGTTTAAATTAATGTGTAAGTGCAAAATGGAAGGACAGACTGACAGACAGACTGACGGACTGAGAAACTCACAGACAGATAGACAGACTGACAGATAGACTAAACCTTCGATCCATTTGACACTTGACAAGTCTTGTATTGTAATTGCTATGACTACCAGTTAGACAGACAGACAGACAGACATGAATACTGTATATCTAGTGTTCATTTGCTGCTTTTCAAATGAGCTGTGAGGTGAATGTGACTGAACTGTCATTGACTGTGTTTGTAAATGCAGCTCTACCCAAAGGCAGCGGAAGCCGGGGAGGAGGAAGCCATGGCGTTCCTCACCTTAATGGAGCAGATGATGGCTGTGGACGCCAAGCTGAGAGCCACGCCCAGCGACGCTCTGCAGTCCATCTTCATCACCATGGAGGACGCCACCAGCTCTTGGTAAGTGTGTGTGTGTCAGTGTGTGTGTTGTGTGAACACTGTTAACAGACAGTGGTTAGACAGGTGTTTGAGAGATGAAGTGAAGGATGATCAATTGATGGATTGATTGATGTATTGATTGATTGTCATACTTCTTGCAGGGAACATGACAGCGCTGATGACACTGTCCTGGCTGACACCAGCACTGTTCCAGCTGACACCAGCACTGTTCCAGCTGACGAGCCTTCCTGTCCCACTGAGACAGCTGAGGAGGCGTTGACCGCTGACCCAATCACTGAGGTCAAGAAAAAAAGTAAGATTCAAGGCCAAATGTGATCTGTTCAGGTTTCTGCTTCAAATTATATGTCCTAATGTTGAGAAGGGTGCTCGAGTCGTTTGACTAAATGTCAAATTGCTTTTCTTGCAGGGTTCAGACCTTTTAAGAAGTGGAGGCGAGTTGTCTCCAGGGTGAAGGCCCTGCTGTGTTGCCTTCCCCAGGATGATGTCTGAGCTGAGGCTGCACCTCCTCAGCTCCAGGTGCACACTGCACCTCCTCAGCTCCAGGTGCCGCCCGCACCTCCTCAGCTCCAGGTGCACACTGCACCTCCTCAGCTCCAGGTGCCGCCCGCACCTCCTCAGCTCCAGGTGCACACTGCACCTCCTCAGCTCCAGGTGCCGCCCGCACCTCCTCAGCTCCAGGTGCTCCCTGCACCTCCTCCGCCCCAGGTGCTCCCTGCACCACCTCCTCCGCTGCAGGTGGTGCCCGCACCTCCTCAGCTCCAGGTGCTGCCTGCACCTCCTCAGCTCCAGGTGCTCCCTGCACCTCCTCAGCTGCAGGTGCACCCTGCACCTCCTCCACCCCAGGTGCTCCCTGCACCACCTCCTCCGCTGCAGGTGCCCCTCGCACTGCCAGTCCTGGTGGCCCCCGCAGCTCCAGTCCCGGTGCACCTGCACCTCCAGTCCCGGTGCCCCCTGCACCTCCATCTACCTAACCAGCTCAGTCCTCCTCTGACAACCTCACCTAACCAGCAACACCTGGGGCTCTGATTGGGCCTCTGCCAGCCGCACCTGGGCTCAATAAAGGACCGGTGATTAGGTGAAGCTCATGTACCCTGGACTGTTTCTTTATTCAAACGTGTGTGAAGAAGTCTCTCACAGGTCTATGTTTTCTGTGTTTCTTTATTCAAACGTGTGTGAAGAAGTCTCTCACAGGTCTATGTTTTCTGTGTTTCTTTATTCAAACGTGTGTGAAGAAGTCTCTCACAGGTCTATATTTTCTGTGTTTCTTTAGACACCAGCAGAGTACACCTCCCTGACTGGCATCAAGTCCACAGAGAGGCGTACTACCATCGTCCATGGCCTGCGTGATGTAAGTGCTCCCTGTTTTCTTAACACCATTTTCTTAACAAAAGTCTGTGTCCAGTCGTCCAGTATTTCTGTAGGCTATGTGAGCCGCATATCAAGACCAGCATCGATTTGGTTTTCATAGTTTAAATTAATGTGTAAGTGCAAAATGGAAGGACAGACTGACAGACAGACTGACGGACTGAGAAACTCACAGACAGATAGACAGACTGACAGATAGACTAAACCTTCGATCCATTTGACACTTGACAAGTCTTGTATTGTAATTGCTATGACTACCAGTTAGACAGACAGACAGACAGACATGAATACTGTATATCTAGTGTTCATTTGCTGCTTTTCAAATGAGCTGTGAGGTGAATGTGACTGAACTGTCATTGACTGTGTTTGTAAATGCAGCTCTACCCAAAGGCAGCGGAAGCCGGGGAGGAGGAAGCCATGGCGTTCCTCACCTTAATGGAGCAGATGATGGCTGTGGACGCCAAGCTGAGAGCCACGCCCAGCGACGCTCTGCAGTCCATCTTCATCACCATGGAGGACGCCACCAGCTCTTGGTAAGTGTGTGTGTGTCAGTGTGTGTGTTGTGTGAACACTGTTAACAGACAGTGGTTAGACAGGTGTTTGAGAGATGAAGTGAAGGATGATCAATTGATGGATTGATTGATGTATTGATTGATTGTCATACTTCTTGCAGGGAACATGACAGCGCTGATGACACTGTCCTGGCTGACACCAGCACTGTTCCAGCTGACACCAGCACTGTTCCAGCTGACGAGCCTTCCTGTCCCACTGAGACAGCTGAGGAGGCGTTGACCGCTGACCCAATCACTGAGGTCAAGAAAAAAAGTAAGATTCAAGGCCAAATGTGATCTGTTCAGGTTTCTGCTTCAAATTATATGTCCTAATGTTGAGAAGGGTGCTCGAGTCGTTTGACTAAATGTCAAATTGCTTTTCTTGCAGGGTTCAGACCTTTTAAGAAGTGGAGGCGAGTTGTCTCCAGGGTGAAGGCCCTGCTGTGTTGCCTTCCCCAGGATGATGTCTGAGCTGAGGCTGCACCTCCTCAGCTCCAGGTGCAGACTGCACCTCCTCAGCTCCAGGTGCCGCCCGCACCTCCTCAGCTCCAGGTGCACACTGCACCTCCTCAGCTCCAGGTGCCGCCCGCACCTCCTCAGCTCCAGGTGCTCCCTGCACCTCCTCCGCCCCAGGTGCTCCCTGCACCACCTCCTCCGCTGCAGGTGGTGCCCGCACCTCCTCAGCTCCAGGTGCTGCCTGCACCTCCTCAGCTCCAGGTGCTCCCTGCACCTCCTCAGCTGCAGGTGCACCCTGCACCTCCTCCACCCCAGGTGCTCCCTGCACCACCTCCTCCGCTGCAGGTGCCCCTCGCACTGCCAGTCCTGGTGGCCCCCGCAGCTCCAGTCCCGGTGCACCTGCACCTCCAGTCCCGGTGCCCCCTGCACCTCCATCTACCTAACCAGCTCAGTCCTCCTCTGACAACCTCACCTAACCAGCAACACCTGGGGCTCTGATTGGGCCTCTGCCAGCCGCACCTGGGCTCAATAAAGGACCGGTGATTAGGTGAAGCTCATGTACCCTGGACTGTTTCTTTATTCAAACGTGTGTGAAGAAGTCTCTCACAGGTCTATGTTTTCTGTGTTTCTTTATTCAAACGTGTGTGAAGAAGTCTCTCACAGGTCTATATTTTCTGTGTTTCTTTAGACACCAGCAGAGTACACCTCCCTGACTGGCATCAAGTCCACAGAGAGGCGTACTACCATCGTCCATGGCCTGCGTGATGTAAGTGCTCCCTGTTTTCTTAACACCATTTTCTTAACAAAAGTCTGTGTCCAGTCGTCCAGTATTTCTGTAGGCTATGTGAGCCGCATATCAAGACCAGCATCGATTTGGTTTTCATAGTTTAAATTAATGTGTAAGTGCAAAATGGAAGGACAGACTGACAGACAGACTGACGGACTGAGAAACTCACAGACAGATAGACAGACTGACAGATAGACTAAACCTTCGATCCATTTGACACTTGACAAGTCTTGTATTGTAATTGCTATGACTACCAGTTAGACAGACAGACAGACAGACATGAATACTGTATATCTAGTGTTCATTTGCTGCTTTTCAAATGAGCTGTGAGGTGAATGTGACTGAACTGTCATTGACTGTGTTTGTAAATGCAGCTCTACCCAAAGGCAGCGGAAGCCGGGGAGGAGGAAGCCATGGCGTTCCTCACCTTAATGGAGCAGATGATGGCTGTGGACGCCAAGCTGAGAGCCACGCCCAGCGACGCTCTGCAGTCCATCTTCATCACCATGGAGGACGCCACCAGCTCTTGGTAAGTGTGTGTGTGTCAGTGTGTGTGTTGTGTGAACACTGTTAACAGACAGTGGTTAGACAGGTGTTTGAGAGATGAAGTGAAGGATGATCAATTGATGGATTGATTGATGTATTGATTGATTGTCATACTTCTTGCAGGGAACATGACAGCGCTGATGACACTGTCCTGGCTGACACCAGCACTGTTCCAGCTGACACCAGCACTGTTCCAGCTGACGAGCCTTCCTGTCCCACTGAGACAGCTGAGGAGGCGTTGACCGCTGACCCAATCACTGAGGTCAAGAAAAAAAGTAAGATTCAAGGCCAAATGTGATCTGTTCAGGTTTCTGCTTCAAATTATATGTCCTAATGTTGAGAAGGGTGCTCGAGTCGTTTGACTAAATGTCAAATTGCTTTTCTTGCAGGGTTCAGACCTTTTAAGAAGTGGAGGCGAGTTGTCTCCAGGGTGAAGGCCCTGCTGTGTTGCCTTCCCCAGGATGATGTCTGAGCTGAGGCTGCACCTCCTCAGCTCCAGGTGCACACTGCACCTCCTCAGCTCCAGGTGCCGCCCGCACCTCCTCAGCTCCAGGTGCACACTGCACCTCCTCAGCTCCAGGTGCCGCCCGCACCTCCTCAGCTCCAGGTGCTCCCTGCACCTCCTCCGCCCCAGGTGCTCCCTGCACCACCTCCTCCGCTGCAGGTGGTGCCCGCACCTCCTCAGCTCCAGGTGCTGCCTGCACCTCCTCAGCTCCAGGTGCTCCCTGCACCTCCTCAGCTGCAGGTGCACCCTGCACCTCCTCCACCCCAGGTGCTCCCTGCACCACCTCCTCCGCTGCAGGTGCCCCTCGCACTGCCAGTCCTGGTGGCCCCCGCAGCTCCAGTCCCGGTGCACCTGCACCTCCAGTCCCGGTGCCCCCTGCACCTCCATCTACCTAACCAGCTCAGTCCTCCTCTGACAACCTCACCTAACCAGCAACACCTGGGGCTCTGATTGGGCCTCTGCCAGCCGCACCTGGGCTCAATAAAGGACCGGTGATTAGGTGAAGCTCATGTACCCTGGACTGTTTCTTTATTCAAACGTGTGTGAAGAAGTCTCTCACAGGTCTATGTTTTCTGTGTTTCTTTATTCAAACGTGTGTGAAGAAGTCTCTCACAGGTCTATGTTTTATGTGTTTCTTTATTCAAACGTGTGTGAAGAAGTCTCTCACAGGTCTATATTTTCTGTGTTTCTTTAGACACCAGCAGAGTACACCTCCCTGACTGGCATCAAGTCCACAGAGAGGCGTACTACCATCGTCCATGGCCTGCGTGATGTAAGTGCTCCCTGTTTTCTTAACACCATTTTCTTAACAAAAGTCTGTGTCCAGTCGTCCAGTATTTCTGTAGGCTATGTGAGCCGCATATCAAGACCAGCATCGATTTGGTTTTCATAGTTTAAATTAATGTGTAAGTGCAAAATGGAAGGACAGACTGACAGACAGACTGACGGACTGAGAAACTCACAGACAGATAGACAGACTGACAGATAGACTAAACCTTCGATCCATTTGACACTTGACAAGTCTTGTATTGTAATTGCTATGACTACCAGTTAGACAGACAGACAGACAGACATGAATACTGTATATCTAGTGTTCATTTGCTGCTTTTCAAATGAGCTGTGAGGTGAATGTGACTGAACTGTCATTGACTGTGTTTGTAAATGCAGCTCTACCCAAAGGCAGCGGAAGCCGGGGAGGAGGAAGCCATGGCGTTCCTCACCTTAATGGAGCAGATGATGGCTGTGGACGCCAAGCTGAGAGCCACGCCCAGCGACGCTCTGCAGTCCATCTTCATCACCATGGAGGACGCCACCAGCTCTTGGTAAGTGTGTGTGTGTCAGTGTGTGTGTTGTGTGAACACTGTTAACAGACAGTGGTTAGACAGGTGTTTGAGAGATGAAGTGAAGGATGATCAATTGATGGATTGATTGATGTATTGATTGATTGTCATACTTCTTGCAGGGAACATGACAGCGCTGATGACACTGTCCTGGCTGACACCAGCACTGTTCCAGCTGACACCAGCACTGTTCCAGCTGACGAGCCTTCCTGTCCCACTGAGACAGCTGAGGAGGCGTTGACCGCTGACCCAATCACTGAGGTCAAGAAAAAAAGTAAGATTCAAGGCCAAATGTGATCTGTTCAGGTTTCTGCTTCAAATTATATGTCCTAATGTTGAGAAGGGTGCTCGAGTCGTTTGACTAAATGTCAAATTGCTTTTCTTGCAGGGTTCAGACCTTTTAAGAAGTGGAGGCGAGTTGTCTCCAGGGTGAAGGCCCTGCTGTGTTGCCTTCCCCAGGATGATGTCTGAGCTGAGGCTGCACCTCCTCAGCTCCAGGTGCACACTGCACCTCCTCAGCTCCAGGTGCCGCCCGCACCTCCTCAGCTCCAGGTGCACACTGCACCTCCTCAGCTCCAGGTGCCGCCCGCACCTCCTCAGCTCCAGGTGCTCCCTGCACCTCCTCCGCCCCAGGTGCTCCCTGCACCACCTCCTCCGCTGCAGGTGGTGCCCGCACCTCCTCAGCTCCAGGTGCTGCCTGCACCTCCTCAGCTCCAGGTGCTCCCTGCACCTCCTCAGCTGCAGGTGCACCCTGCACCTCCTCCACCCCAGGTGCTCCCTGCACCACCTCCTCCGCTGCAGGTGCCCCTCGCACTGCCAGTCCTGGTGGCCCCCGCAGCTCCAGTCCCGGTGCACCTGCACCTCCAGTCCCGGTGCCCCCTGCACCTCCATCTACCTAACCAGCTCAGTCCTCCTCTGACAACCTCACCTAACCAGCAACACCTGGGGCTCTGATTGGGCCTCTGCCAGCCGCACCTGGGCTCAATAAAGGACCGGTGATTAGGTGAAGCTCATGTACCCTGGACTGTTTCTTTATTCAAACGTGTGTGAAGAAGTCTCTCACAGGTCTATGTTTTCTGTGTTTCTTTATTCAAACGTGTGTGAAGAAGTCTCTCACAGGTCTATATTTTCTGTGTTTCTTTAGACACCAGCAGAGTACACCTCCCTGACTGGCATCAAGTCCACAGAGAGGCGTACTACCATCGTCCATGGCCTGCGTGATGTAAGTGCTCCCTGTTTTCTTAACACCATTTTCTTAACAAAAGTCTGTGTCCAGTCGTCCAGTATTTCTGTAGGCTATGTGAGCCGCATATCAAGACCAGCATCGATTTGGTTTTCATAGTTTAAATTAATGTGTAAGTGCAAAATGGAAGGACAGACTGACAGACAGACTGACGGACTGAGAAACTCACAGACAGATAGACAGACTGACAGATAGACTAAACCTTCGATCCATTTGACACTTGACAAGTCTTGTATTGTAATTGCTATGACTACCAGTTAGACAGACAGACAGACAGACATGAATACTGTATATCTAGTGTTCATTTGCTGCTTTTCAAATGAGCTGTGAGGTGAATGTGACTGAACTGTCATTGACTGTGTTTGTAAATGCAGCTCTACCCAAAGGCAGCGGAAGCCGGGGAGGAGGAAGCCATGGCGTTCCTCACCTTAATGGAGCAGATGATGGCTGTGGACGCCAAGCTGAGAGCCACGCCCAGCGACGCTCTGCAGTCCATCTTCATCACCATGGAGGACGCCACCAGCTCTTGGTAAGTGTGTGTGTGTCAGTGTGTGTGTTGTGTGAACACTGTTAACAGACAGTGGTTAGACAGGTGTTTGAGAGATGAAGTGAAGGATGATCAATTGATGGATTGATTGATGTATTGATTGATTGTCATACTTCTTGCAGGGAACATGACAGCGCTGATGACACTGTCCTGGCTGACACCAGCACTGTTCCAGCTGACACCAGCACTGTTCCAGCTGACGAGCCTTCCTGTCCCACTGAGACAGCTGAGGAGGCGTTGACCGCTGACCCAATCACTGAGGTCAAGAAAAAAAGTAAGATTCAAGGCCAAATGTGATCTGTTCAGGTTTCTGCTTCAAATTATATGTCCTAATGTTGAGAAGGGTGCTCGAGTCGTTTGACTAAATGTCAAATTGCTTTTCTTGCAGGGTTCAGACCTTTTAAGAAGTGGAGGCGAGTTGTCTCCAGGGTGAAGGCCCTGCTGTGTTGCCTTCCCCAGGATGATGTCTGAGCTGAGGCTGCACCTCCTCAGCTCCAGGTGCACACTGCACCTCCTCAGCTCCAGGTGCCGCCCGCACCTCCTCAGCTCCAGGTGCACACTGCACCTCCTCAGCTCCAGGTGCCGCCCGCACCTCCTCAGCTCCAGGTGCTCCCTGCACCTCCTCCGCCCCAGGTGCTCCCTGCACCACCTCCTCCGCTGCAGGTGGTGCCCGCACCTCCTCAGCTCCAGGTGCTGCCTGCACCTCCTCAGCTCCAGGTGCTCCCTGCACCTCCTCAGCTGCAGGTGCACCCTGCACCTCCTCCACCCCAGGTGCTCCCTGCACCACCTCCTCCGCTGCAGGTGCCCCTCGCACTGCCAGTCCTGGTGGCCCCCGCAGCTCCAGTCCCGGTGCACCTGCACCTCCAGTCCCGGTGCCCCCTGCACCTCCATCTACCTAACCAGCTCAGTCCTCCTCTGACAACCTCACCTAACCAGCAACACCTGGGGCTCTGATTGGGCCTCTGCCAGCCGCACCTGGGCTCAATAAAGGACCGGTGATTAGGTGAAGCTCATGTACCCTGGACTGTTTCTTTATTCAAACGTGTGTGAAGAAGTCTCTCACAGGTCTATGTTTTCTGTGTTTCTTTATTCAAACGTGTGTGAAGAAGTCTCTCACAGGTCTATATTTTCTGTGTTTCTTTAGACACCAGCAGAGTACACCTCCCTGACTGGCATCAAGTCCACAGAGAGGCGTACTACCATCGTCCATGGCCTGCGTGATGTAAGTGCTCCCTGTTTTCTTAACACCATTTTCTTAACAAAAGTCTGTGTCCAGTCGTCCAGTATTTCTGTAGGCTATGTGAGCCGCATATCAAGACCAGCATCGATTTGGTTTTCATAGTTTAAATTAATGTGTAAGTGCAAAATGGAAGGACAGACTGACAGACAGACTGACGGACTGAGAAACTCACAGACAGATAGACAGACTGACAGATAGACTAAACCTTCGATCCATTTGACACTTGACAAGTCTTGTATTGTAATTGCTATGACTACCAGTTAGACAGACAGACAGACAGACATGAATACTGTATATCTAGTGTTCATTTGCTGCTTTTCAAATGAGCTGTGAGGTGAATGTGACTGAACTGTCATTGACTGTGTTTGTAAATGCAGCTCTACCCAAAGGCAGCGGAAGCCGGGGAGGAGGAAGCCATGGCGTTCCTCACCTTAATGGAGCAGATGATGGCTGTGGACGCCAAGCTGAGAGCCACGCCCAGCGACGCTCTGCAGTCCATCTTCATCACCATGGAGGACGCCACCAGCTCTTGGTAAGTGTGTGTGTGTCAGTGTGTGTGTTGTGTGAACACTGTTAACAGACAGTGGTTAGACAGGTGTTTGAGAGATGAAGTGAAGGATGATCAATTGATGGATTGATTGATGTATTGATTGATTGTCATACTTCTTGCAGGGAACATGACAGCGCTGATGACACTGTCCTGGCTGACACCAGCACTGTTCCAGCTGACACCAGCACTGTTCCAGCTGACGAGCCTTCCTGTCCCACTGAGACAGCTGAGGAGGCGTTGACCGCTGACCCAATCACTGAGGTCAAGAAAAAAAGTAAGATTCAAGGCCAAATGTGATCTGTTCAGGTTTCTGCTTCAAATTATATGTCCTAATGTTGAGAAGGGTGCTCGAGTCGTTTGACTAAATGTCAAATTGCTTTTCTTGCAGGGTTCAGACCTTTTAAGAAGTGGAGGCGAGTTGTCTCCAGGGTGAAGGCCCTGCTGTGTTGCCTTCCCCAGGATGATGTCTGAGCTGAGGCTGCACCTCCTCAGCTCCAGGTGCACACTGCACCTCCTCAGCTCCAGGTGCCGCCCGCACCTCCTCAGCTCCAGGTGCACACTGCACCTCCTCAGCTCCAGGTGCCGCCCGCACCTCCTCAGCTCCAGGTGCTCCCTGCACCTCCTCCGCCCCAGGTGCTCCCTGCACCACCTCCTCCGCTGCAGGTGGTGCCCGCACCTCCTCAGCTCCAGGTGCTGCCTGCACCTCCTCAGCTCCAGGTGCTCCCTGCACCTCCTCAGCTGCAGGTGCACCCTGCACCTCCTCCACCCCAGGTGCTCCCTGCACCACCTCCTCCGCTGCAGGTGCCCCTCGCACTGCCAGTCCTGGTGGCCCCCGCAGCTCCAGTCCCGGTGCACCTGCACCTCCAGTCCCGGTGCCCCCTGCACCTCCATCTACCTAACCAGCTCAGTCCTCCTCTGACAACCTCACCTAACCAGCAACACCTGGGGCTCTGATTGGGCCTCTGCCAGCCGCACCTGGGCTCAATAAAGGAC
Organism: Poromitra crassiceps; assembly: GCF_964638095.1. Lineage (NCBI taxonomy): Eukaryota > Metazoa > Chordata > Actinopteri > Beryciformes > Melamphaidae > Poromitra > Poromitra crassiceps. Next base: position 22,592 of record NW_028152131.1, read on the forward strand.
CGGTGATTAGGTGAAGCTCATGTACCCTGGACTGTTTCTTTATTCAAACGTGTGTGAAGAAGTCTCTCACAGGTCTATGTTTTCTGTGTTTCTTTATTCAAACGTGTGTGAAGAAGTCTCTCACAGGTCTATGTTTTCTGTGTTTCTTTATTCAAACGTGTGTGAAGAAGTCTCTCACAGGTCTATATTTTCTGTGTTTCTTTAGACACCAGCAGAGTACACCTCCCTGACTGGCATCAAGTCCACAGAGAGGCGTACTACCATCGTCCATGGCCTGCGTGATGTAAGTGCTCCCTGTTTTCTTAACACCATTTTCTTAACAAAAGTCTGTGTCCAGTCGTCCAGTATTTCTGTAGGCTATGTGAGCCGCATATCAAGACCAGCATCGATTTGGTTTTCATAGTTTAAATTAATGTGTAAGTGCAAAATGGAAGGACAGACTGACAGACAGACTGACGGACTGAGAAACTCACAGACAGATAGACAGACTGACAGATAGACTAAACCTTCGATCCATTTGACACTTGACAAGTCTTGTATTGTAATTGCTATGACTACCAGTTAGACAGACAGACAGACAGACATGAATACTGTATATCTAGTGTTCATTTGCTGCTTTTCAAATGAGCTGTGAGGTGAATGTGACTGAACTGTCATTGACTGTGTTTGTAAATGCAGCTCTACCCAAAGGCAGCGGAAGCCGGGGAGGAGGAAGCCATGGCGTTCCTCACCTTAATGGAGCAGATGATGGCTGTGGACGCCAAGCTGAGAGCCACGCCCAGCGACGCTCTGCAGTCCATCTTCATCACCATGGAGGACGCCACCAGCTCTTGGTAAGTGTGTGTGTGTCAGTGTGTGTGTTGTGTGAACACTGTTAACAGACAGTGGTTAGACAGGTGTTTGAGAGATGAAGTGAAGGATGATCAATTGATGGATTGATTGATGTATTGATTGATTGTCATACTTCTTGCAGGGAACATGACAGCGCTGATGACACTGTCCTGGCTGACACCAGCACTGTTCCAGCTGACACCAGCACTGTTCCAGCTGACGAGCCTTCCTGTCCCACTGAGACAGCTGAGGAGGCGTTGACCGCTGACCCAATCACTGAGGTCAAGAAAAAAAGTAAGATTCAAGGCCAAATGTGATCTGTTCAGGTTTCTGCTTCAAATTATATGTCCTAATGTTGAGAAGGGTGCTCGAGTCGTTTGACTAAATGTCAAATTGCTTTTCTTGCAGGGTTCAGACCTTTTAAGAAGTGGAGGCGAGTTGTCTCCAGGGTGAAGGCCCTGCTGTGTTGCCTTCCCCAGGATGATGTCTGAGCTGAGGCTGCACCTCCTCAGCTCCAGGTGCACACTGCACCTCCTCAGCTCCAGGTGCCGCCCGCACCTCCTCAGCTCCAGGTGCACACTGCACCTCCTCAGCTCCAGGTGCCGCCCGCACCTCCTCAGCTCCAGGTGCTCCCTGCACCTCCTCCGCCCCAGGTGCTCCCTGCACCACCTCCTCCGCTGCAGGTGGTGCCCGCACCTCCTCAGCTCCAGGTGCTGCCTGCACCTCCTCAGCTCCAGGTGCTCCCTGCACCTCCTCAGCTGCAGGTGCACCCTGCACCTCCTCCACCCCAGGTGCTCCCTGCACCACCTCCTCCGCTGCAGGTGCCCCTCGCACTGCCAGTCCTGGTGGCCCCCGCAGCTCCAGTCCCGGTGCACCTGCACCTCCAGTCCCGGTGCCCCCTGCACCTCCATCTACCTAACCAGCTCAGTCCTCCTCTGACAACCTCACCTAACCAGCAACACCTGGGGCTCTGATTGGGCCTCTGCCAGCCGCACCTGGGCTCAATAAAGGACCGGTGATTAGGTGAAGCTCATGTACCCTGGACTGTTTCTTTATTCAAACGTGTGTGAAGAAGTCTCTCACAGGTCTATGTTTTCTGTGTTTCTTTATTCAAACGTGTGTGAAGAAGTCTCTCACAGGTCTATGTTTTCTGTGTTTCTTTATTCAAACGTGTGTGAAGAAGTCTCTCACAGGTCTATATTTTCTGTGTTTCTTTAGACACCAGCAGAGTACACCTCCCTGACTGGCATCAAGTCCACAGAGAGGCGTACTACCATCGTCCATGGCCTGCGTGATGTAAGTGCTCCCTGTTTTCTTAACACCATTTTCTTAACAAAAGTCTGTGTCCAGTCGTCCAGTATTTCTGTAGGCTATGTGAGCCGCATATCAAGACCAGCATCGATTTGGTTTTCATAGTTTAAATTAATGTGTAAGTGCAAAATGGAAGGACAGACTGACAGACAGACTGACGGACTGAGAAACTCACAGACAGATAGACAGACTGACAGATAGACTAAACCTTCGATCCATTTGACACTTGACAAGTCTTGTATTGTAATTGCTATGACTACCAGTTAGACAGACAGACAGACAGACATGAATACTGTATATCTAGTGTTCATTTGCTGCTTTTCAAATGAGCTGTGAGGTGAATGTGACTGAACTGTCATTGACTGTGTTTGTAAATGCAGCTCTACCCAAAGGCAGCGGAAGCCGGGGAGGAGGAAGCCATGGCGTTCCTCACCTTAATGGAGCAGATGATGGCTGTGGACGCCAAGCTGAGAGCCACGCCCAGCGACGCTCTGCAGTCCATCTTCATCACCATGGAGGACGCCACCAGCTCTTGGTAAGTGTGTGTGTGTCAGTGTGTGTGTTGTGTGAACACTGTTAACAGACAGTGGTTAGACAGGTGTTTGAGAGATGAAGTGAAGGATGATCAATTGATGGATTGATTGATGTATTGATTGATTGTCATACTTCTTGCAGGGAACATGACAGCGCTGATGACACTGTCCTGGCTGACACCAGCACTGTTCCAGCTGACACCAGCACTGTTCCAGCTGACGAGCCTTCCTGTCCCACTGAGACAGCTGAGGAGGCGTTGACCGCTGACCCAATCACTGAGGTCAAGAAAAAAAGTAAGATTCAAGGCCAAATGTGATCTGTTCAGGTTTCTGCTTCAAATTATATGTCCTAATGTTGAGAAGGGTGCTCGAGTCGTTTGACTAAATGTCAAATTGCTTTTCTTGCAGGGTTCAGACCTTTTAAGAAGTGGAGGCGAGTTGTCTCCAGGGTGAAGGCCCTGCTGTGTTGCCTTCCCCAGGATGATGTCTGAGCTGAGGCTGCACCTCCTCAGCTCCAGGTGCACACTGCACCTCCTCAGCTCCAGGTGCCGCCCGCACCTCCTCAGCTCCAGGTGCACACTGCACCTCCTCAGCTCCAGGTGCCGCCCGCACCTCCTCAGCTCCAGGTGCTCCCTGCACCTCCTCCGCCCCAGGTGCTCCCTGCACCACCTCCTCCGCTGCAGGTGGTGCCCGCACCTCCTCAGCTCCAGGTGCTGCCTGCACCTCCTCAGCTCCAGGTGCTCCCTGCACCTCCTCAGCTGCAGGTGCACCCTGCACCTCCTCCACCCCAGGTGCTCCCTGCACCACCTCCTCCGCTGCAGGTGCCCCTCGCACTGCCAGTCCTGGTGGCCCCCGCAGCTCCAGTCCCGGTGCACCTGCACCTCCAGTCCCGGTGCCCCCTGCACCTCCATCTACCTAACCAGCTCAGTCCTCCTCTGACAACCTCACCTAACCAGCAACACCTGGGGCTCTGATTGGGCCTCTGCCAGCCGCACCTGGGCTCAATAAAGGACCGGTGATTAGGTGAAGCTCATGTACCCTGGACTGTTTCTTTATTCAAACGTGTGTGAAGAAGTCTCTCACAGGTCTATGTTTTCTGTGTTTCTTTATTCAAACGTGTGTGAAGAAGTCTCTCACAGGTCTATGTTTTCTGTGTTTCTTTATTCAAACGTGTGTGAAGAAGTCTCTCACAGGTCTATATTTTCTGTGTTTCTTTAGACACCAGCAGAGTACACCTCCCTGACTGGCATCAAGTCCACAGAGAGGCGTACTACCATCGTCCATGGCCTGCGTGATGTAAGTGCTCCCTGTTTTCTTAACACCATTTTCTTAACAAAAGTCTGTGTCCAGTCGTCCAGTATTTCTGTAGGCTATGTGAGCCGCATATCAAGACCAGCATCGATTTGGTTTTCATAGTTTAAATTAATGTGTAAGTGCAAAATGGAAGGACAGACTGACAGACAGACTGACGGACTGAGAAACTCACAGACAGATAGACAGACTGACAGATAGACTAAACCTTCGATCCATTTGACACTTGACAAGTCTTGTATTGTAATTGCTATGACTACCAGTTAGACAGACAGACAGACAGACATGAATACTGTATATCTAGTGTTCATTTGCTGCTTTTCAAATGAGCTGTGAGGTGAATGTGACTGAACTGTCATTGACTGTGTTTGTAAATGCAGCTCTACCCAAAGGCAGCGGAAGCCGGGGAGGAGGAAGCCATGGCGTTCCTCACCTTAATGGAGCAGATGATGGCTGTGGACGCCAAGCTGAGAGCCACGCCCAGCGACGCTCTGCAGTCCATCTTCATCACCATGGAGGACGCCACCAGCTCTTGGTAAGTGTGTGTGTGTCAGTGTGTGTGTTGTGTGAACACTGTTAACAGACAGTGGTTAGACAGGTGTTTGAGAGATGAAGTGAAGGATGATCAATTGATGGATTGATTGATGTATTGATTGATTGTCATACTTCTTGCAGGGAACATGACAGCGCTGATGACACTGTCCTGGCTGACACCAGCACTGTTCCAGCTGACACCAGCACTGTTCCAGCTGACGAGCCTTCCTGTCCCACTGAGACAGCTGAGGAGGCGTTGACCGCTGACCCAATCACTGAGGTCAAGAAAAAAAGTAAGATTCAAGGCCAAATGTGATCTGTTCAGGTTTCTGCTTCAAATTATATGTCCTAATGTTGAGAAGGGTGCTCGAGTCGTTTGACTAAATGTCAAATTGCTTTTCTTGCAGGGTTCAGACCTTTTAAGAAGTGGAGGCGAGTTGTCTCCAGGGTGAAGGCCCTGCTGTGTTGCCTTCCCCAGGATGATGTCTGAGCTGAGGCTGCACCTCCTCAGCTCCAGGTGCACACTGCACCTCCTCAGCTCCAGGTGCCGCCCGCACCTCCTCAGCTCCAGGTGCACACTGCACCTCCTCAGCTCCAGGTGCCGCCCGCACCTCCTCAGCTCCAGGTGCTCCCTGCACCTCCTCCGCCCCAGGTGCTCCCTGCACCACCTCCTCCGCTGCAGGTGGTGCCCGCACCTCCTCAGCTCCAGGTGCTGCCTGCACCTCCTCAGCTCCAGGTGCTCCCTGCACCTCCTCAGCTGCAGGTGCACCCTGCACCTCCTCCACCCCAGGTGCTCCCTGCACCACCTCCTCCGCTGCAGGTGCCCCTCGCACTGCCAGTCCTGGTGGCCCCCGCAGCTCCAGTCCCGGTGCACCTGCACCTCCAGTCCCGGTGCCCCCTGCACCTCCATCTACCTAACCAGCTCAGTCCTCCTCTGACAACCTCACCTAACCAGCAACACCTGGGGCTCTGATTGGGCCTCTGCCAGCCGCACCTGGGCTCAATAAAGGACCGGTGATTAGGTGAAGCTCATGTACCCTGGACTGTTTCTTTATTCAAACGTGTGTGAAGAAGTCTCTCACAGGTCTATGTTTTCTGTGTTTCTTTATTCAAACGTGTGTGAAGAAGTCTCTCACAGGTCTATGTTTTCTGTGTTTCTTTATTCAAACGTGTGTGAAGAAGTCTCTCACAGGTCTATATTTTCTGTGTTTCTTTAGACACCAGCAGAGTACACCTCCCTGACTGGCATCAAGTCCACAGAGAGGCGTACTACCATCGTCCATGGCCTGCGTGATGTAAGTGCTCCCTGTTTTCTTAACACCATTTTCTTAACAAAAGTCTGTGTCCAGTCGTCCAGTATTTCTGTAGGCTATGTGAGCCGCATATCAAGACCAGCATCGATTTGGTTTTCATAGTTTAAATTAATGTGTAAGTGCAAAATGGAAGGACAGACTGACAGACAGACTGACGGACTGAGAAACTCACAGACAGATAGACAGACTGACAGATAGACTAAACCTTCGATCCATTTGACACTTGACAAGTCTTGTATTGTAATTGCTATGACTACCAGTTAGACAGACAGACAGACAGACATGAATACTGTATATCTAGTGTTCATTTGCTGCTTTTCAAATGAGCTGTGAGGTGAATGTGACTGAACTGTCATTGACTGTGTTTGTAAATGCAGCTCTACCCAAAGGCAGCGGAAGCCGGGGAGGAGGAAGCCATGGCGTTCCTCACCTTAATGGAGCAGATGATGGCTGTGGACGCCAAGCTGAGAGCCACGCCCAGCGACGCTCTGCAGTCCATCTTCATCACCATGGAGGACGCCACCAGCTCTTGGTAAGTGTGTGTGTGTCAGTGTGTGTGTTGTGTGAACACTGTTAACAGACAGTGGTTAGACAGGTGTTTGAGAGATGAAGTGAAGGATGATCAATTGATGGATTGATTGATGTATTGATTGATTGTCATACTTCTTGCAGGGAACATGACAGCGCTGATGACACTGTCCTGGCTGACACCAGCACTGTTCCAGCTGACACCAGCACTGTTCCAGCTGACGAGCCTTCCTGTCCCACTGAGACAGCTGAGGAGGCGTTGACCGCTGACCCAATCACTGAGGTCAAGAAAAAAAGTAAGATTCAAGGCCAAATGTGATCTGTTCAGGTTTCTGCTTCAAATTATATGTCCTAATGTTGAGAAGGGTGCTCGAGTCGTTTGACTAAATGTCAAATTGCTTTTCTTGCAGGGTTCAGACCTTTTAAGAAGTGGAGGCGAGTTGTCTCCAGGGTGAAGGCCCTGCTGTGTTGCCTTCCCCAGGATGATGTCTGAGCTGAGGCTGCACCTCCTCAGCTCCAGGTGCACACTGCACCTCCTCAGCTCCAGGTGCCGCCCGCACCTCCTCAGCTCCAGGTGCACACTGCACCTCCTCAGCTCCAGGTGCCGCCCGCACCTCCTCAGCTCCAGGTGCTCCCTGCACCTCCTCCGCCCCAGGTGCTCCCTGCACCACCTCCTCCGCTGCAGGTGGTGCCCGCACCTCCTCAGCTCCAGGTGCTGCCTGCACCTCCTCAGCTCCAGGTGCTCCCTGCACCTCCTCAGCTGCAGGTGCACCCTGCACCTCCTCCACCCCAGGTGCTCCCTGCACCACCTCCTCCGCTGCAGGTGCCCCTCGCACTGCCAGTCCTGGTGGCCCCCGCAGCTCCAGTCCCGGTGCACCTGCACCTCCAGTCCCGGTGCCCCCTGCACCTCCATCTACCTAACCAGCTCAGTCCTCCTCTGACAACCTCACCTAACCAGCAACACCTGGGGCTCTGATTGGGCCTCTGCCAGCCGCACCTGGGCTCAATAAAGGACCGGTGATTAGGTGAAGCTCATGTACCCTGGACTGTTTCTTTATTCAAACGTGTGTGAAGAAGTCTCTCACAGGTCTATGTTTTCTGTGTTTCTTTATTCAAACGTGTGTGAAGAAGTCTCTCACAGGTCTATGTTTTCTGTGTTTCTTTATTCAAACGTGTGTGAAGAAGTCTCTCACAGGTCTATATTTTCTGTGTTTCTTTAGACACCAGCAGAGTACACCTCCCTGACTGGCATCAAGTCCACAGAGAGGCGTACTACCATCGTCCATGGCCTGCGTGATGTAAGTGCTCCCTGTTTTCTTAACACCATTTTCTTAACAAAAGTCTGTGTCCAGTCGTCCAGTATTTCTGTAGGCTATGTGAGCCGCATATCAAGACCAGCATCGATTTGGTTTTCATAGTTTAAATTAATGTGTAAGTGCAAAATGGAAGGACAGACTGACAGACAGACTGACGGACTGAGAAACTCACAGACAGATAGACAGACTGACAGATAGACTAAACCTTCGATCCATTTGACACTTGACAAGTCTTGTATTGTAATTGCTATGACTACCAGTTAGACAGACAGACAGACAGACATGAATACTGTATATCTAGTGTTCATTTGCTGCTTTTCAAATGAGCTGTGAGGTGAATGTGACTGAACTGTCATTGACTGTGTTTGTAAATGCAGCTCTACCCAAAGGCAGCGGAAGCCGGGGAGGAGGAAGCCATGGCGTTCCTCACCTTAATGGAGCAGATGATGGCTGTGGACGCCAAGCTGAGAGCCACGCCCAGCGACGCTCTGCAGTCCATCTTCATCACCATGGAGGACGCCACCAGCTCTTGGTAAGTGTGTGTGTGTCAGTGTGTGTGTTGTGTGAACACTGTTAACAGACAGTGGTTAGACAGGTGTTTGAGAGATGAAGTGAAGGATGATCAATTGATGGATTGATTGATGTATTGATTGATTGTCATACTTCTTGCAGGGAACATGACAGCGCTGATGACACTGTCCTGGCTGACACCAGCACTGTTCCAGCTGACACCAGCACTGTTCCAGCTGACGAGCCTTCCTGTCCCACTGAGACAGCTGAGGAGGCGTTGACCGCTGACCCAATCACTGAGGTCAAGAAAAAAAGTAAGATTCAAGGCCAAATGTGATCTGTTCAGGTTTCTGCTTCAAATTATATGTCCTAATGTTGAGAAGGGTGCTCGAGTCGTTTGACTAAATGTCAAATTGCTTTTCTTGCAGGGTTCAGACCTTTTAAGAAGTGGAGGCGAGTTGTCTCCAGGGTGAAGGCCCTGCTGTGTTGCCTTCCCCAGGATGATGTCTGAGCTGAGGCTGCACCTCCTCAGCTCCAGGTGCACACTGCACCTCCTCAGCTCCAGGTGCCGCCCGCACCTCCTCAGCTCCAGGTGCACACTGCACCTCCTCAGCTCCAGGTGCCGCCCGCACCTCCTCAGCTCCAGGTGCTCCCTGCACCTCCTCCGCCCCAGGTGCTCCCTGCACCACCTCCTCCGCTGCAGGTGGTGCCCGCACCTCCTCAGCTCCAGGTGCTGCCTGCACCTCCTCAGCTCCAGGTGCTCCCTGCACCTCCTCAGCTGCAGGTGCACCCTGCACCTCCTCCACCCCAGGTGCTCCCTGCACCACCTCCTCCGCTGCAGGTGCCCCTCGCACTGCCAGTCCTGGTGGCCCCCGCAGCTCCAGTCCCGGTGCACCTGCACCTCCAGTCCCGGTGCCCCCTGCACCTCCATCTACCTAACCAGCTCAGTCCTCCTCTGACAACCTCACCTAACCAGCAACACCTGGGGCTCTGATTGGGCCTCTGCCAGCCGCACCTGGGCTCAATAAAGGACCGGTGATTAGGTGAAGCTCATGTACCCTGGACTGTTTCTTTATTCAAACGTGTGTGAAGAAGTCTCTCACAGGTCTATGTTTTCTGTGTTTCTTTATTCAAACGTGTGTGAAGAAGTCTCTCACAGGTCTATGTTTTCTGTGTTTCTTTATTCAAACGTGTGTGAAGAAGTCTCTCACAGGTCTATATTTTCTGTGTTTCTTTAGACACCAGCAGAGTACACCTCCCTGACTGGCATCAAGTCCACAGAGAGGCGTACTACCATCGTCCATGGCCTGCGTGATGTAAGTGCTCCCTGTTTTCTTAACACCATTTTCTTAACAAAAGTCTGTGTCCAGTCGTCCAGTATTTCTGTAGGCTATGTGAGCCGCATATCAAGACCAGCATCGATTTGGTTTTCATAGTTTAAATTAATGTGTAAGTGCAAAATGGAAGGACAGACTGACAGACAGACTGACGGACTGAGAAACTCACAGACAGATAGACAGACTGACAGATAGACTAAACCTTCGATCCATTTGACACTTGACAAGTCTTGTATTGTAATTGCTATGACTACCAGTTAGACAGACAGACAGACAGACATGAATACTGTATATCTAGTGTTCATTTGCTGCTTTTCAAATGAGCTGTGAGGTGAATGTGACTGAACTGTCATTGACTGTGTTTGTAAATGCAGCTCTACCCAAAGGCAGCGGAAGCCGGGGAGGAGGAAGCCATGGCGTTCCTCACCTTAATGGAGCAGATGATGGCTGTGGACGCCAAGCTGAGAGCCACGCCCAGCGACGCTCTGCAGTCCATCTTCATCACCATGGAGGACGCCACCAGCTCTTGGTAAGTGTGTGTGTGTCAGTGTGTGTGTTGTGTGAACACTGTTAACAGACAGTGGTTAGACAGGTGTTTGAGAGATGAAGTGAAGGATGATCAATTGATGGATTGATTGATGTATTGATTGATTGTCATACTTCTTGCAGGGAACATGACAGCGCTGATGACACTGTCCTGGCTGACACCAGCACTGTTCCAGCTGACACCAGCACTGTTCCAGCTGACGAGCCTTCCTGTCCCACTGAGACAGCTGAGGAGGCGTTGACCGCTGACCCAATCACTGAGGTCAAGAAAAAAAGTAAGATTCAAGGCCAAATGTGATCTGTTCAGGTTTCTGCTTCAAATTATATGTCCTAATGTTGAGAAGGGTGCTCGAGTCGTTTGACTAAATGTCAAATTGCTTTTCTTGCAGGGTTCAGACCTTTTAAGAAGTGGAGGCGAGTTGTCTCCAGGGTGAAGGCCCTGCTGTGTTGCCTTCCCCAGGATGATGTCTGAGCTGAGGCTGCACCTCCTCAGCTCCAGGTGCACACTGCACCTCCTCAGCTCCAGGTGCCGCCCGCACCTCCTCAGCTCCAGGTGCACACTGCACCTCCTCAGCTCCAGGTGCCGCCCGCACCTCCTCAGCTCCAGGTGCTCCCTGCACCTCCTCCGCCCCAGGTGCTCCCTGCACCACCTCCTCCGCTGCAGGTGGTGCCCGCACCTCCTCAGCTCCAGGTGCTGCCTGCACCTCCTCAGCTCCAGGTGCTCCCTGCACCTCCTCAGCTGCAGGTGCACCCTGCACCTCCTCCACCCCAGGTGCTCCCTGCACCACCTCCTCCGCTGCAGGTGCCCCTCGCACTGCCAGTCCTGGTGGCCCCCGCAGCTCCAGTCCCGGTGCACCTGCACCTCCAGTCCCGGTGCCCCCTGCACCTCCATCTACCTAACCAGCTCAGTCCTCCTCTGACAACCTCACCTAACCAGCAACACCTGGGGCTCTGATTGGGCCTCTGCCAGCCGCACCTGGGCTCAATAAAGGACCGGTGATTAGGTGAAGCTCATGTACCCTGGACTGTTTCTTTATTCAAACGTGTGTGAAGAAGTCTCTCACAGGTCTATGTTTTCTGTGTTTCTTTATTCAAACGTGTGTGAAGAAGTCTCTCACAGGTCTATGTTTTCTGTGTTTCTTTATTCAAACGTGTGTGAAGAAGTCTCTCACAGGTCTATATTTTCTGTGTTTCTTTAGACACCAGCAGAGTACACCTCCCTGACTGGCATCAAGTCCACAGAGAGGCGTACTACCATCGTCCATGGCCTGCGTGATGTAAGTGCTCCCTGTTTTCTTAACACCATTTTCTTAACAAAAGTCTGTGTCCAGTCGTCCAGTATTTCTGTAGGCTATGTGAGCCGCATATCAAGACCAGCATCGATTTGGTTTTCATAGTTTAAATTAATGTGTAAGTGCAAAATGGAAGGACAGACTGACAGACAGACTGACGGACTGAGAAACTCACAGACAGATAGACAGACTGACAGATAGACTAAACCTTCGATCCATTTGACACTTGACAAGTCTTGTATTGTAATTGCTATGACTACCAGTTAGACAGACAGACAGACAGACATGAATACTGTATATCTAGTGTTCATTTGCTGCTTTTCAAATGAGCTGTGAGGTGAATGTGACTGAACTGTCATTGACTGTGTTTGTAAATGCAGCTCTACCCAAAGGCAGCGGAAGCCGGGGAGGAGGAAGCCATGGCGTTCCTCACCTTAATGGAGCAGATGATGGCTGTGGACGCCAAGCTGAGAGCCACGCCCAGCGACGCTCTGCAGTCCATCTTCATCACCATGGAGGACGCCACCAGCTCTTGGTAAGTGTGTGTGTGTCAGTGTGTGTGTTGTGTGAACACTGTTAACAGACAGTGGTTAGACAGGTGTTTGAGAGATGAAGTGAAGGATGATCAATTGATGGATTGATTGATGTATTGATTGATTGTCATACTTCTTGCAGGGAACATGACAGCGCTGATGACACTGTCCTGGCTGACACCAGCACTGTTCCAGCTGACACCAGCACTGTTCCAGCTGACGAGCCTTCCTGTCCCACTGAGACAGCTGAGGAGGCGTTGACCGCTGACCCAATCACTGAGGTCAAGAAAAAAAGTAAGATTCAAGGCCAAATGTGATCTGTTCAGGTTTCTGCTTCAAATTATATGTCCTAATGTTGAGAAGGGTGCTCGAGTCGTTTGACTAAATGTCAAATTGCTTTTCTTGCAGGGTTCAGACCTTTTAAGAAGTGGAGGCGAGTTGTCTCCAGGGTGAAGGCCCTGCTGTGTTGCCTTCCCCAGGATGATGTCTGAGCTGAGGCTGCACCTCCTCAGCTCCAGGTGCACACTGCACCTCCTCAGCTCCAGGTGCCGCCCGCACCTCCTCAGCTCCAGGTGCACACTGCACCTCCTCAGCTCCAGGTGCCGCCCGCACCTCCTCAGCTCCAGGTGCTCCCTGCACCTCCTCCGCCCCAGGTGCTCCCTGCACCACCTCCTCCGCTGCAGGTGGTGCCCGCACCTCCTCAGCTCCAGGTGCTGCCTGCACCTCCTCAGCTCCAGGTGCTCCCTGCACCTCCTCAGCTGCAGGTGCACCCTGCACCTCCTCCACCCCAGGTGCTCCCTGCACCACCTCCTCCGCTGCAGGTGCCCCTCGCACTGCCAGTCCTGGTGGCCCCCGCAGCTCCAGTCCCGGTGCACCTGCACCTCCAGTCCCGGTGCCCCCTGCACCTCCATCTACCTAACCAGCTCAGTCCTCCTCTGACAACCTCACCTAACCAGCAACACCTGGGGCTCTGATTGGGCCTCTGCCAGCCGCACCTGGGCTCAATAAAGGACCGGTGATTAGGTGAAGCTCATGTACCCTGGACTGTTTCTTTATTCAAACGTGTGTGAAGAAGTCTCTCACAGGTCTATGTTTTCTGTGTTTCTTTATTCAAACGTGTGTGAAGAAGTCTCTCACAGGTCTATATTTTCTGTGTTTCTTTAGACACCAGCAGAGTACACCTCCCTGACTGGCATCAAGTCCACAGAGAGGCGTACTACCATCGTCCATGGCCTGCGTGATGTAAGTGCTCCCTGTTTTCTTAACACCATTTTCTTAACAAAAGTCTGTGTCCAGTCGTCCAGTATTTCTGTAGGCTATGTGAGCCGCATATCAAGACCAGCATCGATTTGGTTTTCATAGTTTAAATTAATGTGTAAGTGCAAAATGGAAGGACAGACTGACAGACAGACTGACGGACTGAGAAACTCACAGACAGATAGACAGACTGACAGATAGACTAAACCTTCGATCCATTTGACACTTGACAAGTCTTGTATTGTAATTGCTATGACTACCAGTTAGACAGACAGACAGACAGACATGAATACTGTATATCTAGTGTTCATTTGCTGCTTTTCAAATGAGCTGTGAGGTGAATGTGACTGAACTGTCATTGACTGTGTTTGTAAATGCAGCTCTACCCAAAGGCAGCGGAAGCCGGGGAGGAGGAAGCCATGGCGTTCCTCACCTTAATGGAGCAGATGATGGCTGTGGACGCCAAGCTGAGAGCCACGCCCAGCGACGCTCTGCAGTCCATCTTCATCACCATGGAGGACGCCACCAGCTCTTGGTAAGTGTGTGTGTGTCAGTGTGTGTGTTGTGTGAACACTGTTAACAGACAGTGGTTAGACAGGTGTTTGAGAGATGAAGTGAAGGATGATCAATTGATGGATTGATTGATGTATTGATTGATTGTCATACTTCTTGCAGGGAACATGACAGCGCTGATGACACTGTCCTGGCTGACACCAGCACTGTTCCAGCTGACACCAGCACTGTTCCAGCTGACGAGCCTTCCTGTCCCACTGAGACAGCTGAGGAGGCGTTGACCGCTGACCCAATCACTGAGGTCAAGAAAAAAAGTAAGATTCAAGGCCAAATGTGATCTGTTCAGGTTTCTGCTTCAAATTATATGTCCTAATGTTGAGAAGGGTGCTCGAGTCGTTTGACTAAATGTCAAATTGCTTTTCTTGCAGGGTTCAGACCTTTTAAGAAGTGGAGGCGAGTTGTCTCCAGGGTGAAGGCCCTGCTGTGTTGCCTTCCCCAGGATGATGTCTGAGCTGAGGCTGCACCTCCTCAGCTCCAGGTGCACACTGCACCTCCTCAGCTCCAGGTGCCGCCCGCACCTCCTCAGCTCCAGGTGCACACTGCACCTCCTCAGCTCCAGGTGCCGCCCGCACCTCCTCAGCTCCAGGTGCTCCCTGCACCTCCTCCGCCCCAGGTGCTCCCTGCACCACCTCCTCCGCTGCAGGTGGTGCCCGCACCTCCTCAGCTCCAGGTGCTGCCTGCACCTCCTCAGCTCCAGGTGCTCCCTGCACCTCCTCAGCTGCAGGTGCACCCTGCACCTCCTCCACCCCAGGTGCTCCCTGCACCACCTCCTCCGCTGCAGGTGCCCCTCGCACTGCCAGTCCTGGTGGCCCCCGCAGCTCCAGTCCCGGTGCACCTGCACCTCCAGTCCCGGTGCCCCCTGCACCTCCATCTACCTAACCAGCTCAGTCCTCCTCTGACAACCTCACCTAACCAGCAACACCTGGGGCTCTGATTGGGCCTCTGCCAGCCGCACCTGGGCTCAATAAAGGACCGGTGATTAGGTGAAGCTCATGTACCCTGGACTGTTTCTTTATTCAAACGTGTGTGAAGAAGTCTCTCACAGGTCTATGTTTTCTGTGTTTCTTTATTCAAACGTGTGTGAAGAAGTCTCTCACAGGTCTATATTTTCTGTGTTTCTTTAGACACCAGCAGAGTACACCTCCCTGACTGGCATCAAGTCCACAGAGAGGCGTACTACCATCGTCCATGGCCTGCGTGATGTAAGTGCTCCCTGTTTTCTGAACACCATTTTCTTAACAAAAGTCTGTGTCCAGTCGTCCAGTATTTCTGTAGGCTATGTGAGCCGCATATCAAGACCAGCATCGATTTGGTTTTCATAGTTTAAATTAATGTGTAAGTGCAAAATGGAAGGACAGACTGACAGACAGACTGACGGACTGAGAAACTCACAGACAGATAGACAGACTGACAGATAGACTAAACCTTCGATCCATTTGACACTTGACAAGTCTTGTATTGTAATTGCTATGACTACCAGTTAGACAGACAGACAGACAGACATGAATACTGTATATCTAGTGTTCATTTGCTGCTTTTCAAATGAGCTGTGAGGTGAATGTGACTGAACTGTCATTGACTGTGTTTGTAAATGCAGCTCTACCCAAAGGCAGCGGAAGCCGGGGAGGAGGAAGCCATGGCGTTCCTCACCTTAATGGAGCAGATGATGGCTGTGGACGCCAAGCTGAGAGCCACGCCCAGCGACGCTCTGCAGTCCATCTTCATCACCATGGAGGACGCCACCAGCTCTTGGTAAGTGTGTGTGTGTCAGTGTGTGTGTTGTGTGAACACTGTTAACAGACAGTGGTTAGACAGGTGTTTGAGAGATGAAGTGAAGGATGATCAATTGATGGATTGATTGATGTATTGATTGATTGTCATACTTCTTGCAGGGAACATGACAGCGCTGATGACACTGTCCTGGCTGACACCAGCACTGTTCCAGCTGACACCAGCACTGTTCCAGCTGACGAGCCTTCCTGTCCCACTGAGACAGCTGAGGAGGCGTTGACCGCTGACCCAATCACTGAGGTCAAGAAAAAAAGTAAGATTCAAGGCCAAATGTGATCTGTTCAGGTTTCTGCTTCAAATTATATGTCCTAATGTTGAGAAGGGTGCTCGAGTCGTTTGACTAAATGTCAAATTGCTTTTCTTGCAGGGTTCAGACCTTTTAAGAAGTGGAGGCGAGTTGTCTCCAGGGTGAAGGCCCTGCTGTGTTGCCTTCCCCAGGATGATGTCTGAGCTGAGGCTGCACCTCCTCAGCTCCAGGTGCACACTGCACCTCCTCAGCTCCAGGTGCCGCCCGCACCTCCTCAGCTCCAGGTGCACACTGCACCTCCTCAGCTCCAGGTGCCGCCCGCACCTCCTCAGCTCCAGGTGCTCCCTGCACCTCCTCCGCCCCAGGTGCTCCCTGCACCACCTCCTCCGCTGCAGGTGGTGCCCGCACCTCCTCAGCTCCAGGTGCTGCCTGCACCTCCTCAGCTCCAGGTGCTCCCTGCACCTCCTCAGCTGCAGGTGCACCCTGCACCTCCTCCACCCCAGGTGCTCCCTGCACCACCTCCTCCGCTGCAGGTGCCCCTCGCACTGCCAGTCCTGGTGGCCCCCGCAGCTCCAGTCCCGGTGCACCTGCACCTCCAGTCCCGGTGCCCCCTGCACCTCCATCTACCTAACCAGCTCAGTCCTCCTCTGACAACCTCACCTAACCAGCAACACCTGGGGCTCTGATTGGGCCTCTGCCAGCCGCACCTGGGCTCAATAAAGGACCGGTGATTAGGTGAAGCTCATGTACCCTGGACTGTTTCTTTATTCAAACGTGTGTGAAGAAGTCTCTCACAGGTCTATGTTTTCTGTGTTTCTTTATTCAAACGTGTGTGAAGAAGTCTCTCACAGGTCTATATTTTCTGTGTTTCTTTAGACACCAGCAGAGTACACCTCCCTGACTGGCATCAAGTCCACAGAGAGGCGTACTACCATCGTCCATGGCCTGCGTGATGTAAGTGCTCCCTGTTTTCTTAACACCATTTTCTTAACAAAAGTCTGTGTCCAGTCGTCCAGTATTTCTGTAGGCTATGTGAGCCGCATATCAAGACCAGCATCGATTTGGTTTTCATAGTTTAAATTAATGTGTAAGTGCAAAATGGAAGGACAGACTGACAGACAGACTGACGGACTGAGAAACTCACAGACAGATAGACAGACTGACAGATAGACTAAACCTTCGATCCATTTGACACTTGACAAGTCTTGTATTGTAATTGCTATGACTACCAGTTAGACAGACAGACAGACAGACATGAATACTGTATATCTAGTGTTCATTTGCTGCTTTTCAAATGAGCTGTGAGGTGAATGTGACTGAACTGTCATTGACTGTGTTTGTAAATGCAGCTCTACCCAAAGGCAGCGGAAGCCGGGGAGGAGGAAGCCATGGCGTTCCTCACCTTAATGGAGCAGATGATGGCTGTGGACGCCAAGCTGAGAGCCACGCCCAGCGACGCTCTGCAGTCCATCTTCATCACCATGGAGGACGCCACCAGCTCTTGGTAAGTGTGTGTGTGTCAGTGTGTGTGTTGTGTGAACACTGTTAACAGACAGTGGTTAGACAGGTGTTTGAGAGATGAAGTGAAGGATGATCAATTGATGGATTGATTGATGTATTGATTGATTGTCATACTTCTTGCAGGGAACATGACAGCGCTGATGACACTGTCCTGGCTGACACCAGCACTGTTCCAGCTGACACCAGCACTGTTCCAGCTGACGAGCCTTCCTGTCCCACTGAGACAGCTGAGGAGGCGTTGACCGCTGACCCAATCACTGAGGTCAAGAAAAAAAGTAAGATTCAAGGCCAAATGTGATCTGTTCAGGTTTCTGCTTCAAATTATATGTCCTAATGTTGAGAAGGGTGCTCGAGTCGTTTGACTAAATGTCAAATTGCTTTTCTTGCAGGGTTCAGACCTTTTAAGAAGTGGAGGCGAGTTGTCTCCAGGGTGAAGGCCCTGCTGTGTTGCCTTCCCCAGGATGATGTCTGAGCTGAGGCTGCACCTCCTCAGCTCCAGGTGCACACTGCACCTCCTCAGCTCCAGGTGCCGCCCGCACCTCCTCAGCTCCAGGTGCACACTGCACCTCCTCAGCTCCAGGTGCCGCCCGCACCTCCTCAGCTCCAGGTGCTCCCTGCACCTCCTCCGCCCCAGGTGCTCCCTGCACCACCTCCTCCGCTGCAGGTGGTGCCCGCACCTCCTCAGCTCCAGGTGCTGCCTGCACCTCCTCAGCTCCAGGTGCTCCCTGCACCTCCTCAGCTGCAGGTGCACCCTGCACCTCCTCCACCCCAGGTGCTCCCTGCACCACCTCCTCCGCTGCAGGTGCCCCTCGCACTGCCAGTCCTGGTGGCCCCCGCAGCTCCAGTCCCGGTGCACCTGCACCTCCAGTCCCGGTGCCCCCTGCACCTCCATCTACCTAACCAGCTCAGTCCTCCTCTGACAACCTCACCTAACCAGCAACACCTGGGGCTCTGATTGGGCCTCTGCCAGCCGCACCTGGGCTCAATAAAGGACCGGTGATTAGGTGAAGCTCATGTACCCTGGACTGTTTCTTTATTCAAACGTGTGTGAAGAAGTCTCTCACAGGTCTATGTTTTCTGTGTTTCTTTATTCAAACGTGTGTGAAGAAGTCTCTCACAGGTCTATATTTTCTGTGTTTCTTTAGACACCAGCAGAGTACACCTCCCTGACTGGCATCAAGTCCACAGAGAGGCGTACTACCATCGTCCATGGCCTGCGTGATGTAAGTGCTCCCTGTTTTCTTAACACCATTTTCTTAACAAAAGTCTGTGTCCAGTCGTCCAGTATTTCTGTAGGCTATGTGAGCCGCATATCAAGACCAGCATCGATTTGGTTTTCATAGTTTAAATTAATGTGTAAGTGCAAAATGGAAGGACAGACTGACAGACAGACTGACGGACTGAGAAACTCACAGACAGATAGACAGACTGACAGATAGACTAAACCTTCGATCCATTTGACACTTGACAAGTCTTGTATTGTAATTGCTATGACTACCAGTTAGACAGACAGACAGACAGACATGAATACTGTATATCTAGTGTTCATTTGCTGCTTTTCAAATGAGCTGTGAGGTGAATGTGACTGAACTGTCATTGACTGTGTTTGTAAATGCAGCTCTACCCAAAGGCAGCGGAAGCCGGGGAGGAGGAAGCCATGGCGTTCCTCACCTTAATGGAGCAGATGATGGCTGTGGACGCCAAGCTGAGAGCCACGCCCAGCGACGCTCTGCAGTCCATCTTCATCACCATGGAGGACGCCACCAGCTCTTGGTAAGTGTGTGTGTGTCAGTGTGTGTGTTGTGTGAACACTGTTAACAGACAGTGGTTAGACAGGTGTTTGAGAGATGAAGTGAAGGATGATCAATTGATGGATTGATTGATGTATTGATTGATTGTCATACTTCTTGCAGGGAACATGACAGCGCTGATGACACTGTCCTGGCTGACACCAGCACTGTTCCAGCTGACACCAGCACTGTTCCAGCTGACGAGCCTTCCTGTCCCACTGAGACAGCTGAGGAGGCGTTGACCGCTGACCCAATCACTGAGGTCAAGAAAAAAAGTAAGATTCAAGGCCAAATGTGATCTGTTCAGGTTTCTGCTTCAAATTATATGTCCTAATGTTGAGAAGGGTGCTCGAGTCGTTTGACTAAATGTCAAATTGCTTTTCTTGCAGGGTTCAGACCTTTTAAGAAGTGGAGGCGAGTTGTCTCCAGGGTGAAGGCCCTGCTGTGTTGCCTTCCCCAGGATGATGTCTGAGCTGAGGCTGCACCTCCTCAGCTCCAGGTGCACACTGCACCTCCTCAGCTCCAGGTGCCGCCCGCACCTCCTCAGCTCCAGGTGCACACTGCACCTCCTCAGCTCCAGGTGCCGCCCGCACCTCCTCAGCTCCAGGTGCTCCCTGCACCTCCTCCGCCCCAGGTGCTCCCTGCACCACCTCCTCCGCTGCAGGTGGTGCCCGCACCTCCTCAGCTCCAGGTGCTGCCTGCACCTCCTCAGCTCCAGGTGCTCCCTGCACCTCCTCAGCTGCAGGTGCACCCTGCACCTCCTCCACCCCAGGTGCTCCCTGCACCACCTCCTCCGCTGCAGGTGCCCCTCGCACTGCCAGTCCTGGTGGCCCCCGCAGCTCCAGTCCCGGTGCACCTGCACCTCCAGTCCCGGTGCCCCCTGCACCTCCATCTACCTAACCAGCTCAGTCCTCCTCTGACAACCTCACCTAACCAGCAACACCTGGGGCTCTGATTGGGCCTCTGCCAGCCGCACCTGGGCTCAATAAAGGACCGGTGATTAGGTGAAGCTCATGTACCCTGGACTGTTTCTTTATTCAAACGTGTGTGAAGAAGTCTCTCACAGGTCTATGTTTTCTGTGTTTCTTTATTCAAACGTGTGTGAAGAAGTCTCTCACAGGTCTATATTTTCTGTGTTTCTTTAGACACCAGCAGAGTACACCTCCCTGACTGGCATCAAGTCCACAGAGAGGCGTACTACCATCGTCCATGGCCTGCGTGATGTAAGTGCTCCCTGTTTTCTTAACACCATTTTCTTAACAAAAGTCTGTGTCCAGTCGTCCAGTATTTCTGTAGGCTATGTGAGCCGCATATCAAGACCAGCATCGATTTGGTTTTCATAGTTTAAATTAATGTGTAAGTGCAAAATGGAAGGACAGACTGACAGACAGACTGACGGACTGAGAAACTCACAGACAGATAGACAGACTGACAGATAGACTAAACCTTCGATCCATTTGACACTTGACAAGTCTTGTATTGTAATTGCTATGACTACCAGTTAGACAGACAGACAGACAGACATGAATACTGTATATCTAGTGTTCATTTGCTGCTTTTCAAATGAGCTGTGAGGTGAATGTGACTGAACTGTCATTGACTGTGTTTGTAAATGCAGCTCTACCCAAAGGCAGCGGAAGCCGGGGAGGAGGAAGCCATGGCGTTCCTCACCTTAATGGAGCAGATGATGGCTGTGGACGCCAAGCTGAGAGCCACGCCCAGCGACGCTCTGCAGTCCATCTTCATCACCATGGAGGACGCCACCAGCTCTTGGTAAGTGTGTGTGTGTCAGTGTGTGTGTTGTGTGAACACTGTTAACAGACAGTGGTTAGACAGGTGTTTGAGAGATGAAGTGAAGGATGATCAATTGATGGATTGATTGATGTATTGATTGATTGTCATACTTCTTGCAGGGAACATGACAGCGCTGATGACACTGTCCTGGCTGACACCAGCACTGTTCCAGCTGACACCAGCACTGTTCCAGCTGACGAGCCTTCCTGTCCCACTGAGACAGCTGAGGAGGCGTTGACCGCTGACCCAATCACTGAGGTCAAGAAAAAAAGTAAGATTCAAGGCCAAATGTGATCTGTTCAGGTTTCTGCTTCAAATTATATGTCCTAATGTTGAGAAGGGTGCTCGAGTCGTTTGACTAAATGTCAAATTGCTTTTCTTGCAGGGTTCAGACCTTTTAAGAAGTGGAGGCGAGTTGTCTCCAGGGTGAAGGCCCTGCTGTGTTGCCTTCCCCAGGATGATGTCTGAGCTGAGGCTGCACCTCCTCAGCTCCAGGTGCACACTGCACCTCCTCAGCTCCAGGTGCCGCCCGCACCTCCTCAGCTCCAGGTGCACACTGCACCTCCTCAGCTCCAGGTGCCGCCCGCACCTCCTCAGCTCCAGGTGCTCCCTGCACCTCCTCCGCCCCAGGTGCTCCCTGCACCACCTCCTCCGCTGCAGGTGGTGCCCGCACCTCCTCAGCTCCAGGTGCTGCCTGCACCTCCTCAGCTCCAGGTGCTCCCTGCACCTCCTCAGCTGCAGGTGCACCCTGCACCTCCTCCACCCCAGGTGCTCCCTGCACCACCTCCTCCGCTGCAGGTGCCCCTCGCACTGCCAGTCCTGGTGGCCCCCGCAGCTCCAGTCCCGGTGCACCTGCACCTCCAGTCCCGGTGCCCCCTGCACCTCCATCTACCTAACCAGCTCAGTCCTCCTCTGACAACCTCACCTAACCAGCAACACCTGGGGCTCTGATTGGGCCTCTGCCAGCCGCACCTGGGCTCAATAAAGGACCGGTGATTAGGTGAAGCTCATGTACCCTGGACTGTTTCTTTATTCAAACGTGTGTGAAGAAGTCTCTCACAGGTCTATGTTTTCTGTGTTTCTTTATTCAAACGTGTGTGAAGAAGTCTCTCACAGGTCTATATTTTCTGTGTTTCTTTAGACACCAGCAGAGTACACCTCCCTGACTGGCATCAAGTCCACAGAGAGGCGTACTACCATCGTCCATGGCCTGCGTGATGTAAGTGCTCCCTGTTTTCTTAACACCATTTTCTTAACAAAAGTCTGTGTCCAGTCGTCCAGTATTTCTGTAGGCTATGTGAGCCGCATATCAAGACCAGCATCGATTTGGTTTTCATAGTTTAAATTAATGTGTAAGTGCAAAATGGAAGGACAGACTGACAGACAGACTGACGGACTGAGAAACTCACAGACAGATAGACAGACTGACAGATAGACTAAACCTTCGATCCATTTGACACTTGACAAGTCTTGTATTGTAATTGCTATGACTACCAGTTAGACAGACAGACAGACAGACATGAATACTGTATATCTAGTGTTCATTTGCTGCTTTTCAAATGAGCTGTGAGGTGAATGTGACTGAACTGTCATTGACTGTGTTTGTAAATGCAGCTCTACCCAAAGGCAGCGGAAGCCGGGGAGGAGGAAGCCATGGCGTTCCTCACCTTAATGGAGCAGATGATGGCTGTGGACGCCAAGCTGAGAGCCACGCCCAGCGACGCTCTGCAGTCCATCTTCATCACCATGGAGGACGCCACCAGCTCTTGGTAAGTGTGTGTGTGTCAGTGTGTGTGTTGTGTGAACACTGTTAACAGACAGTGGTTAGACAGGTGTTTGAGAGATGAAGTGAAGGATGATCAATTGATGGATTGATTGATGTATTGATTGATTGTCATACTTCTTGCAGGGAACATGACAGCGCTGATGACACTGTCCTGGCTGACACCAGCACTGTTCCAGCTGACACCAGCACTGTTCCAGCTGACGAGCCTTCCTGTCCCACTGAGACAGCTGAGGAGGCGTTGACCGCTGACCCAATCACTGAGGTCAAGAAAAAAAGTAAGATTCAAGGCCAAATGTGATCTGTTCAGGTTTCTGCTTCAAATTATATGTCCTAATGTTGAGAAGGGTGCTCGAGTCGTTTGACTAAATGTCAAATTGCTTTTCTTGCAGGGTTCAGACCTTTTAAGAAGTGGAGGCGAGTTGTCTCCAGGGTGAAGGCCCTGCTGTGTTGCCTTCCCCAGGATGATGTCTGAGCTGAGGCTGCACCTCCTCAGCTCCAGGTGCACACTGCACCTCCTCAGCTCCAGGTGCCGCCCGCACCTCCTCAGCTCCAGGTGCACACTGCACCTCCTCAGCTCCAGGTGCCGCCCGCACCTCCTCAGCTCCAGGTGCTCCCTGCACCTCCTCCGCCCCAGGTGCTCCCTGCACCACCTCCTCCGCTGCAGGTGGTGCCCGCACCTCCTCAGCTCCAGGTGCTGCCTGCACCTCCTCAGCTCCAGGTGCTCCCTGCACCTCCTCAGCTGCAGGTGCACCCTGCACCTCCTCCACCCCAGGTGCTCCCTGCACCACCTCCTCCGCTGCAGGTGCCCCTCGCACTGCCAGTCCTGGTGGCCCCCGCAGCTCCAGTCCCGGTGCACCTGCACCTCCAGTCCCGGTGCCCCCTGCACCTCCATCTACCTAACCAGCTCAGTCCTCCTCTGACAACCTCACCTAACCAGCAACACCTGGGGCTCTGATTGGGCCTCTGCCAGCCGCACCTGGGCTCAATAAAGGACCGGTGATTAGGTGAAGCTCATGTACCCTGGACTGTTTCTTTATTCAAACGTGTGTGAAGAAGTCTCTCACAGGTCTATGTTTTCTGTGTTTCTTTATTCAAACGTGTGTGAAGAAGTCTCTCACAGGTCTATGTTTTCTGTGTTTCTTTAGACACCAGCAGAGTACACCTCCCTGACTGGCATCAAGTCCACAGAGAGGCGTACTACCATCGTCCATGGCCTGCGTGATGTAAGTGCTCCCTGTTTTCTTAACACCATTTTCTTAACAAAAGTCTGTGTCCAGTCGTCCAGTATTTCTGTAGGCTATGTGAGCCGCATATCAAGACCAGCATCGATTTGGTTTTCATAGTTTAAATTAATGTGTAAGTGCAAAATGGAAGGACAGACTGACAGACAGACTGACGGACTGAGAAACTCACAGACAGATAGACAGACTGACAGATAGACTAAACCTTCGATCCATTTGACACTTGACAAGTCTTGTATTGTAATTGCTATGACTACCAGTTAGACAGACAGACAGACAGACATGAATACTGTATATCTAGTGTTCATTTGCTGCTTTTCAAATGAGCTGTGAGGTGAATGTGACTGAACTGTCATTGACTGTGTTTGTAAATGCAGCTCTACCCAAAGGCAGCGGAAGCCGGGGAGGAGGAAGCCATGGCGTTCCTCACCTTAATGGAGCAGATGATGGCTGTGGACGCCAAGCTGAGAGCCACGCCCAGCGACGCTCTGCAGTCCATCTTCATCACCATGGAGGACGCCACCAGCTCTTGGTAAGTGTGTGTGTGTCAGTGTGTGTGTTGTGTGAACACTGTTAACAGACAGTGGTTAGACAGGTGTTTGAGAGATGAAGTGAAGGATGATCAATTGATGGATTGATTGATGTATTGATTGATTGTCATACTTCTTGCAGGGAACATGACAGCGCTGATGACACTGTCCTGGCTGACACCAGCACTGTTCCAGCTGACACCAGCACTGTTCCAGCTGACGAGCCTTCCTGTCCCACTGAGACAGCTGAGGAGGCGTTGACCGCTGACCCAATCACTGAGGTCAAGAAAAAAAGTAAGATTCAAGGCCAAATGTGATCTGTTCAGGTTTCTGCTTCAAATTATATGTCCTAATGTTGAGAAGGGTGCTCGAGTCGTTTGACTAAATGTCAAATTGCTTTTCTTGCAGGGTTCAGACCTTTTAAGAAGTGGAGGCGAGTTGTCTCCAGGGTGAAGGCCCTGCTGTGTTGCCTTCCCCAGGATGATGTCTGAGCTGAGGCTGCACCTCCTCAGCTCCAGGTGCACACTGCACCTCCTCAGCTCCAGGTGCCGCCCGCACCTCCTCAGCTCCAGGTGCACACTGCACCTCCTCAGCTCCAGGTGCCGCCCGCACCTCCTCAGCTCCAGGTGCTCCCTGCACCTCCTCCGCCCCAGGTGCTCCCTGCACCACCTCCTCCGCTGCAGGTGGTGCCCGCACCTCCTCAGCTCCAGGTGCTGCCTGCACCTCCTCAGCTCCAGGTGCTCCCTGCACCTCCTCAGCTGCAGGTGCACCCTGCACCTCCTCCACCCCAGGTGCTCCCTGCACCACCTCCTCCGCTGCAGGTGCCCCTCGCACTGCCAGTCCTGGTGGCCCCCGCAGCTCCAGTCCCGGTGCACCTGCACCTCCAGTCCCGGTGCCCCCTGCACCTCCATCTACCTAACCAGCTCAGTCCTCCTCTGACAACCTCACCTAACCAGCAACACCTGGGGCTCTGATTGGGCCTCTGCCAGCCGCACCTGGGCTCAATAAAGGACCGGTGATTAGGTGAAGCTCATGTACCCTGGACTGTTTCTTTATTCAAACGTGTGTGAAGAAGTCTCTCACAGGTCTATGTTTTCTGTGTTTCTTTATTCAAACGTGTGTGAAGAAGTCTCTCACAGGTCTATGTTTTCTGTGTTTCTTTAGACACCAGCAGAGTACACCTCCCTGACTGGCATCAAGTCCACAGAGAGGCGTACTACCATCGTCCATGGCCTGCGTGATGTAAGTGCTCCCTGTTTTCTTAACACCATTTTCTTAACAAAAGTCTGTGTCCAGTCGTCCAGTATTTCTGTAGGCTATGTGAGCCGCATATCAAGACCAGCATCGATTTGGTTTTCATAGTTTAAATTAATGTGTAAGTGCAAAATGGAAGGACAGACTGACAGACAGACTGACGGACTGAGAAACTCACAGACAGATAGACAGACTGACAGATAGACTAAACCTTCGATCCATTTGACACTTGACAAGTCTTGTATTGTAATTGCTATGACTACCAGTTAGACAGACAGACAGACAGACATGAATACTGTATATCTAGTGTTCATTTGCTGCTTTTCAAATGAGCTGTGAGGTGAATGTGACTGAACTGTCATTGACTGTGTTTGTAAATGCAGCTCTACCCAAAGGCAGCGGAAGCCGGGGAGGAGGAAGCCATGGCGTTCCTCACCTTAATGGAGCAGATGATGGCTGTGGACGCCAAGCTGAGAGCCACGCCCAGCGACGCTCTGCAGTCCATCTTCATCACCATGGAGGACGCCACCAGCTCTTGGTAAGTGTGTGTGTGTCAGTGTGTGTGTTGTGTGAACACTGTTAACAGACAGTGGTTAGACAGGTGTTTGAGAGATGAAGTGAAGGATGATCAATTGATGGATTGATTGATGTATTGATTGATTGTCATACTTCTTGCAGGGAACATGACAGCGCTGATGACACTGTCCTGGCTGACACCAGCACTGTTCCAGCTGACACCAGCACTGTTCCAGCTGACGAGCCTTCCTGTCCCACTGAGACAGCTGAGGAGGCGTTGACCGCTGACCCAATCACTGAGGTCAAGAAAAAAAGTAAGATTCAAGGCCAAATGTGATCTGTTCAGGTTTCTGCTTCAAATTATATGTCCTAATGTTGAGAAGGGTGCTCGAGTCGTTTGACTAAATGTCAAATTGCTTTTCTTGCAGGGTTCAGACCTTTTAAGAAGTGGAGGCGAGTTGTCTCCAGGGTGAAGGCCCTGCTGTGTTGCCTTCCCCAGGATGATGTCTGAGCTGAGGCTGCACCTCCTCAGCTCCAGGTGCACACTGCACCTCCTCAGCTCCAGGTGCCGCCCGCACCTCCTCAGCTCCAGGTGCACACTGCACCTCCTCAGCTCCAGGTGCCGCCCGCACCTCCTCAGCTCCAGGTGCTCCCTGCACCTCCTCCGCCCCAGGTGCTCCCTGCACCACCTCCTCCGCTGCAGGTGGTGCCCGCACCTCCTCAGCTCCAGGTGCTGCCTGCACCTCCTCAGCTCCAGGTGCTCCCTGCACCTCCTCAGCTGCAGGTGCACCCTGCACCTCCTCCACCCCAGGTGCTCCCTGCACCACCTCCTCCGCTGCAGGTGCCCCTCGCACTGCCAGTCCTGGTGGCCCCCGCAGCTCCAGTCCCGGTGCACCTGCACCTCCAGTCCCGGTGCCCCCTGCACCTCCATCTACCTAACCAGCTCAGTCCTCCTCTGACAACCTCACCTAACCAGCAACACCTGGGGCTCTGATTGGGCCTCTGCCAGCCGCACCTGGGCTCAATAAAGGACCGGTGATTAGGTGAAGCTCATGTACCCTGGACTGTTTCTTTATTCAAACGTGTGTGAAGAAGTCTCTCACAGGTCTATGTTTTCTGTGTTTCTTTATTCAAACGTGTGTGAAGAAGTCTCTCACAGGTCTATATTTTCTGTGTTTCTTTAGACACCAGCAGAGTACACCTCCCTGACTGGCATCAAGTCCACAGAGAGGCGTACTACCATCGTCCATGGCCTGCGTGATGTAAGTGCTCCCTGTTTTCTTAACACCATTTTCTTAACAAAAGTCTGTGTCCAGTCGTCCAGTATTTCTGTAGGCTATGTGAGCCGCATATCAAGACCAGCATCGATTTGGTTTTCATAGTTTAAATTAATGTGTAAGTGCAAAATGGAAGGACAGACTGACAGACAGACTGACGGACTGAGAAACTCACAGACAGATAGACAGACTGACAGATAGACTAAACCTTCGATCCATTTGACACTTGACAAGTCTTGTATTGTAATTGCTATGACTACCAGTTAGACAGACAGACAGACAGACATGAATACTGTATATCTAGTGTTCATTTGCTGCTTTTCAAATGAGCTGTGAGGTGAATGTGACTGAACTGTCATTGACTGTGTTTGTAAATGCAGCTCTACCCAAAGGCAGCGGAAGCCGGGGAGGAGGAAGCCATGGCGTTCCTCACCTTAATGGAGCAGATGATGGCTGTGGACGCCAAGCTGAGAGCCACGCCCAGCGACGCTCTGCAGTCCATCTTCATCACCATGGAGGACGCCACCAGCTCTTGGTAAGTGTGTGTGTGTCAGTGTGTGTGTTGTGTGAACACTGTTAACAGACAGTGGTTAGACAGGTGTTTGAGAGATGAAGTGAAGGATGATCAATTGATGGATTGATTGATGTATTGATTGATTGTCATACTTCTTGCAGGGAACATGACAGCGCTGATGACACTGTCCTGGCTGACACCAGCACTGTTCCAGCTGACACCAGCACTGTTCCAGCTGACGAGCCTTCCTGTCCCACTGAGACAGCTGAGGAGGCGTTGACCGCTGACCCAATCACTGAGGTCAAGAAAAAAAGTAAGATTCAAGGCCAAATGTGATCTGTTCAGGTTTCTGCTTCAAATTATATGTCCTAATGTTGAGAAGGGTGCTCGAGTCGTTTGACTAAATGTCAAATTGCTTTTCTTGCAGGGTTCAGACCTTTTAAGAAGTGGAGGCGAGTTGTCTCCAGGGTGAAGGCCCTGCTGTGTTGCCTTCCCCAGGATGATGTCTGAGCTGAGGCTGCACCTCCTCAGCTCCAGGTGCACACTGCACCTCCTCAGCTCCAGGTGCCGCCCGCACCTCCTCAGCTCCAGGTGCACACTGCACCTCCTCAGCTCCAGGTGCCGCCCGCACCTCCTCAGCTCCAGGTGCTCCCTGCACCTCCTCCGCCCCAGGTGCTCCCTGCACCACCTCCTCCGCTGCAGGTGGTGCCCGCACCTCCTCAGCTCCAGGTGCTGCCTGCACCTCCTCAGCTCCAGGTGCTCCCTGCACCTCCTCAGCTGCAGGTGCACCCTGCACCTCCTCCACCCCAGGTGCTCCCTGCACCACCTCCTCCGCTGCAGGTGCCCCTCGCACTGCCAGTCCTGGTGGCCCCCGCAGCTCCAGTCCCGGTGCACCTGCACCTCCAGTCCCGGTGCCCCCTGCACCTCCATCTACCTAACCAGCTCAGTCCTCCTCTGACAACCTCACCTAACCAGCAACACCTGGGGCTCTGATTGGGCCTCTGCCAGCCGCACCTGGGCTCAATAAAGGACCGGTGATTAGGTGAAGCTCATGTACCCTGGACTGTTTCTTTATTCAAACGTGTGTGAAGAAGTCTCTCACAGGTCTATGTTTTCTGTGTTTCTTTATTCAAACGTGTGTGAAGAAGTCTCTCACAGGTCTATATTTTCTGTGTTTCTTTAGACACCAGCAGAGTACACCTCCCTGACTGGCATCAAGTCCACAGAGAGGCGTACTACCATCGTCCATGGCCTGCGTGATGTAAGTGCTCCCTGTTTTCTTAACACCATTTTCTTAACAAAAGTCTGTGTCCAGTCGTCCAGTATTTCTGTAGGCTATGTGAGCCGCATATCAAGACCAGCATCGATTTGGTTTTCATAGTTTAAATTAATGTGTAAGTGCAAAATGGAAGGACAGACTGACAGACAGACTGACGGACTGAGAAACTCACAGACAGATAGACAGACTGACAGATAGACTAAACCTTCGATCCATTTGACACTTGACAAGTCTTGTATTGTAATTGCTATGACTACCAGTTAGACAGACAGACAGACAGACATGAATACTGTATATCTAGTGTTCATTTGCTGCTTTTCAAATGAGCTGTGAGGTGAATGTGACTGAACTGTCATTGACTGTGTTTGTAAATGCAGCTCTACCCAAAGGCAGCGGAAGCCGGGGAGGAGGAAGCCATGGCGTTCCTCACCTTAATGGAGCAGATGATGGCTGTGGACGCCAAGCTGAGAGCCACGCCCAGCGACGCTCTGCAGTCCATCTTCATCACCATGGAGGACGCCACCAGCTCTTGGTAAGTGTGTGTGTGTCAGTGTGTGTGTTGTGTGAACACTGTTAACAGACAGTGGTTAGACAGGTGTTTGAGAGATGAAGTGAAGGATGATCAATTGATGGATTGATTGATGTATTGATTGATTGTCATACTTCTTGCAGGGAACATGACAGCGCTGATGACACTGTCCTGGCTGACACCAGCACTGTTCCAGCTGACACCAGCACTGTTCCAGCTGACGAGCCTTCCTGTCCCACTGAGACAGCTGAGGAGGCGTTGACCGCTGACCCAATCACTGAGGTCAAGAAAAAAAGTAAGATTCAAGGCCAAATGTGATCTGTTCAGGTTTCTGCTTCAAATTATATGTCCTAATGTTGAGAAGGGTGCTCGAGTCGTTTGACTAAATGTCAAATTGCTTTTCTTGCAGGGTTCAGACCTTTTAAGAAGTGGAGGCGAGTTGTCTCCAGGGTGAAGGCCCTGCTGTGTTGCCTTCCCCAGGATGATGTCTGAGCTGAGGCTGCACCTCCTCAGCTCCAGGTGCACACTGCACCTCCTCAGCTCCAGGTGCCGCCCGCACCTCCTCAGCTCCAGGTGCACACTGCACCTCCTCAGCTCCAGGTGCCGCCCGCACCTCCTCAGCTCCAGGTGCTCCCTGCACCTCCTCCGCCCCAGGTGCTCCCTGCACCACCTCCTCCGCTGCAGGTGGTGCCCGCACCTCCTCAGCTCCAGGTGCTGCCTGCACCTCCTCAGCTCCAGGTGCTCCCTGCACCTCCTCAGCTGCAGGTGCACCCTGCACCTCCTCCACCCCAGGTGCTCCCTGCACCACCTCCTCCGCTGCAGGTGCCCCTCGCACTGCCAGTCCTGGTGGCCCCCGCAGCTCCAGTCCCGGTGCACCTGCACCTCCAGTCCCGGTGCCCCCTGCACCTCCATCTACCTAACCAGCTCAGTCCTCCTCTGACAACCTCACCTAACCAGCAACACCTGGGGCTCTGATTGGGCCTCTGCCAGCCGCACCTGGGCTCAATAAAGGACCGGTGATTAGGTGAAGCTCATGTACCCTGGACTGTTTCTTTATTCAAACGTGTGTGAAGAAGTCTCTCACAGGTCTATGTTTTCTGTGTTTCTTTATTCAAACGTGTGTGAAGAAGTCTCTCACAGGTCTATGTTTTCTGTGTTTCTTTAGACACCAGCAGAGTACACCTCCCTGACTGGCATCAAGTCCACAGAGAGGCGTACTACCATCGTCCATGGCCTGCGTGATGTAAGTGCTCCCTGTTTTCTTAACACCATTTTCTTAACAAAAGTCTGTGTCCAGTCGTCCAGTATTTCTGTAGGCTATGTGAGCCGCATATCAAGACCAGCATCGATTTGGTTTTCATAGTTTAAATTAATGTGTAAGTGCAAAATGGAAGGACAGACTGACAGACAGACTGACGGACTGAGAAACTCACAGACAGATAGACAGACTGACAGATAGACTAAACCTTCGATCCATTTGACACTTGACAAGTCTTGTATTGTAATTGCTATGACTACCAGTTAGACAGACAGACAGACAGACATGAATACTGTATATCTAGTGTTCATTTGCTGCTTTTCAAATGAGCTGTGAGGTGAATGTGACTGAACTGTCATTGACTGTGTTTGTAAATGCAGCTCTACCCAAAGGCAGCGGAAGCCGGGGAGGAGGAAGCCATGGCGTTCCTCACCTTAATGGAGCAGATGATGGCTGTGGACGCCAAGCTGAGAGCCACGCCCAGCGACGCTCTGCAGTCCATCTTCATCACCATGGAGGACGCCACCAGCTCTTGGTAAGTGTGTGTGTGTCAGTGTGTGTGTTGTGTGAACACTGTTAACAGACAGTGGTTAGACAGGTGTTTGAGAGATGAAGTGAAGGATGATCAATTGATGGATTGATTGATGTATTGATTGATTGTCATACTTCTTGCAGGGAACATGACAGCGCTGATGACACTGTCCTGGCTGACACCAGCACTGTTCCAGCTGACACCAGCACTGTTCCAGCTGACGAGCCTTCCTGTCCCACTGAGACAGCTGAGGAGGCGTTGACCGCTGACCCAATCACTGAGGTCAAGAAAAAAAGTAAGATTCAAGGCCAAATGTGATCTGTTCAGGTTTCTGCTTCAAATTATATGTCCTAATGTTGAGAAGGGTGCTCGAGTCGTTTGACTAAATGTCAAATTGCTTTTCTTGCAGGGTTCAGACCTTTTAAGAAGTGGAGGCGAGTTGTCTCCAGGGTGAAGGCCCTGCTGTGTTGCCTTCCCCAGGATGATGTCTGAGCTGAGGCTGCACCTCCTCAGCTCCAGGTGCACACTGCACCTCCTCAGCTCCAGGTGCCGCCCGCACCTCCTCAGCTCCAGGTGCACACTGCACCTCCTCAGCTCCAGGTGCCGCCCGCACCTCCTCAGCTCCAGGTGCTCCCTGCACCTCCTCCGCCCCAGGTGCTCCCTGCACCACCTCCTCCGCTGCAGGTGGTGCCCGCACCTCCTCAGCTCCAGGTGCTGCCTGCACCTCCTCAGCTCCAGGTGCTCCCTGCACCTCCTCAGCTGCAGGTGCACCCTGCACCTCCTCCACCCCAGGTGCTCCCTGCACCACCTCCTCCGCTGCAGGTGCCCCTCGCACTGCCAGTCCTGGTGGCCCCCGCAGCTCCAGTCCCGGTGCACCTGCACCTCCAGTCCCGGTGCCCCCTGCACCTCCATCTACCTAACCAGCTCAGTCCTCCTCTGACAACCTCACCTAACCAGCAACACCTGGGGCTCTGATTGGGCCTCTGCCAGCCGCACCTGGGCTCAATAAAGGACCGGTGATTAGGTGAAGCTCATGTACCCTGGACTGTTTCTTTATTCAAACGTGTGTGAAGAAGTCTCTCACAGGTCTATGTTTTCTGTGTTTCTTTATTCAAACGTGTGTGAAGAAGTCTCTCACAGGTCTATGTTTTCTGTGTTTCTTTAGACACCAGCAGAGTACACCTCCCTGACTGGCATCAAGTCCACAGAGAGGCGTACTACCATCGTCCATGGCCTGCGTGATGTAAGTGCTCCCTGTTTTCTGAACACCATTTTCTTAACAAAAGTCTGTGTCCAGTCGTCCAGTATTTCTGTAGGCTATGTGAGCCGCATATCAAGACCAGCATCGATTTGGTTTTCATAGTTTAAATTAATGTGTAAGTGCAAAATGGAAGGACAGACTGACAGACAGACTGACGGACTGAGAAACTCACAGACAGATAGACAGACTGACAGATAGACTAAACCTTCGATCCATTTGACACTTGACAAGTCTTGTATTGTAATTGCTATGACTACCAGTTAGACAGACAGACAGACAGACATGAATACTGTATATCTAGTGTTCATTTGCTGCTTTTCAAATGAGCTGTGAGGTGAATGTGACTGAACTGTCATTGACTGTGTTTGTAAATGCAGCTCTACCCAAAGGCAGCGGAAGCCGGGGAGGAGGAAGCCATGGCGTTCCTCACCTTAATGGAGCAGATGATGGCTGTGGACGCCAAGCTGAGAGCCACGCCCAGCGACGTCCATCTTCATCACCATGGAGGACGCCACCAGCTCTTGGTAAGTGTGTGTGTGTCAGTGTGTGTGTTGTGTGAACACTGTTAACAGACAGTGGTTAGACAGGTGTTTGAGAGATGAAGTGAAGGATGATCAATTGATGGATTGATTGATGTATTGATTGATTGTCATACTTCTTGCAGGGAACATGACAGCGCTGATGACACTGTCCTGGCTGACACCAGCACTGTTCCAGCTGACACCAGCACTGTTCCAGCTGACGAGCCTTCCTGTCCCACTGAGACAGCTGAGGAGGCGTTGACCGCTGACCCAATCACTGAGGTCAAGAAAAAAAGTAAGATTCAAGGCCAAATGTGATCTGTTCAGGTTTCTGCTTCAAATTATATGTCCTAATGTTGAGAAGGGTGCTCGAGTCGTTTGACTAAATGTCAAATTGCTTTTCTTGCAGGGTTCAGACCTTTTAAGAAGTGGAGGCGAGTTGTCTCCAGGGTGAAGGCCCTGCTGTGTTGCCTTCCCCAGGATGATGTCTGAGCTGAGGCTGCACCTCCTCAGCTCCAGGTGCACACTGCACCTCCTCAGCTCCAGGTGCCGCCCGCACCTCCTCAGCTCCAGGTGCACACTGCACCTCCTCAGCTCCAGGTGCCGCCCGCACCTCCTCAGCTCCAGGTGCTCCCTGCACCTCCTCCGCCCCAGGTGCTCCCTGCACCACCTCCTCCGCTGCAGGTGGTGCCCGCACCTCCTCAGCTCCAGGTGCTGCCTGCACCTCCTCAGCTCCAGGTGCTCCCTGCACCTCCTCAGCTGCAGGTGCACCCTGCACCTCCTCCACCCCAGGTGCTCCCTGCACCACCTCCTCCGCTGCAGGTGCCCCTCGCACTGCCAGTCCTGGTGGCCCCCGCAGCTCCAGTCCCGGTGCACCTGCACCTCCAGTCCCGGTGCCCCCTGCACCTCCATCTACCTAACCAGCTCAGTCCTCCTCTGACAACCTCACCTAACCAGCAACACCTGGGGCTCTGATTGGGCCTCTGCCAGCCGCACCTGGGCTCAATAAAGGACCGGTGATTAGGTGAAGCTCATGTACCCTGGACTGTTTCTTTATTCAAACGTGTGTGAAGAAGTCTCTCACAGGTCTATGTTTTCTGTGTTTCTTTATTCAAACGTGTGTGAAGAAGTCTCTCACAGGTCTATGTTTTCTGTGTTTCTTTATTCAAACGTGTGTGAAGAAGTCTCTCACAGGTCTATATTTTCTGTGTTTCTTTAGACACCAGCAGAGTACACCTCCCTGACTGGCATCAAGTCCACAGAGAGGCGTACTACCATCGTCCATGGCCTGCGTGATGTAAGTGCTCCCTGTTTTCTTAACACCATTTTCTTAACAAAAGTCTGTGTCCAGTCGTCCAGTATTTCTGTAGGCTATGTGAGCCGCATATCAAGACCAGCATCGATTTGGTTTTCATAGTTTAAATTAATGTGTAAGTGCAAAATGGAAGGACAGACTGACAGACAGACTGACGGACTGAGAAACTCACAGACAGATAGACAGACTGACAGATAGACTAAACCTTCGATCCATTTGACACTTGACAAGTCTTGTATTGTAATTGCTATGACTACCAGTTAGACAGACAGACAGACAGACATGAATACTGTATATCTAGTGTTCATTTGCTGCTTTTCAAATGAGCTGTGAGGTGAATGTGACTGAACTGTCATTGACTGTGTTTGTAAATGCAGCTCTACCCAAAGGCAGCGGAAGCCGGGGAGGAGGAAGCCATGGCGTTCCTCACCTTAATGGAGCAGATGATGGCTGTGGACGCCAAGCTGAGAGCCACGCCCAGCGACGCTCTGCAGTCCATCTTCATCACCATGGAGGACGCCACCAGCTCTTGGTAAGTGTGTGTGTGTCAGTGTGTGTGTTGTGTGAACACTGTTAACAGACAGTGGTTAGACAGGTGTTTGAGAGATGAAGTGAAGGATGATCAATTGATGGATTGATTGATGTATTGATTGATTGTCATACTTCTTGCAGGGAACATGACAGCGCTGATGACACTGTCCTGGCTGACACCAGCACTGTTCCAGCTGACACCAGCACTGTTCCAGCTGACGAGCCTTCCTGTCCCACTGAGACAGCTGAGGAGGCGTTGACCGCTGACCCAATCACTGAGGTCAAGAAAAAAAGTAAGATTCAAGGCCAAATGTGATCTGTTCAGGTTTCTGCTTCAAATTATATGTCCTAATGTTGAGAAGGGTGCTCGAGTCGTTTGACTAAATGTCAAATTGCTTTTCTTGCAGGGTTCAGACCTTTTAAGAAGTGGAGGCGAGTTGTCTCCAGGGTGAAGGCCCTGCTGTGTTGCCTTCCCCAGGATGATGTCTGAGCTGAGGCTGCACCTCCTCAGCTCCAGGTGCACACTGCACCTCCTCAGCTCCAGGTGCCGCCCGCACCTCCTCAGCTCCAGGTGCACACTGCACCTCCTCAGCTCCAGGTGCCGCCCGCACCTCCTCAGCTCCAGGTGCTCCCTGCACCTCCTCCGCCCCAGGTGCTCCCTGCACCACCTCCTCCGCTGCAGGTGGTGCCCGCACCTCCTCAGCTCCAGGTGCTGCCTGCACCTCCTCAGCTCCAGGTGCTCCCTGCACCTCCTCAGCTGCAGGTGCACCCTGCACCTCCTCCACCCCAGGTGCTCCCTGCACCACCTCCTCCGCTGCAGGTGCCCCTCGCACTGCCAGTCCTGGTGGCCCCCGCAGCTCCAGTCCCGGTGCACCTGCACCTCCAGTCCCGGTGCCCCCTGCACCTCCATCTACCTAACCAGCTCAGTCCTCCTCTGACAACCTCACCTAACCAGCAACACCTGGGGCTCTGATTGGGCCTCTGCCAGCCGCACCTGGGCTCAATAAAGGACCGGTGATTAGGTGAAGCTCATGTACCCTGGACTGTTTCTTTATTCAAACGTGTGTGAAGAAGTCTCTCACAGGTCTATGTTTTCTGTGTTTCTTTATTCAAACGTGTGTGAAGAAGTCTCTCACAGGTCTATGTTTTCTGTGTTTCTTTATTCAAACGTGTGTGAAGAAGTCTCTCACAGGTCTATATTTTCTGTGTTTCTTTAGACACCAGCAGAGTACACCTCCCTGACTGGCATCAAGTCCACAGAGAGGCGTACTACCATCGTCCATGGCCTGCGTGATGTAAGTGCTCCCTGTTTTCTTAACACCATTTTCTTAACAAAAGTCTGTGTCCAGTCGTCCAGTATTTCTGTAGGCTATGTGAGCCGCATATCAAGACCAGCATCGATTTGGTTTTCATAGTTTAAATTAATGTGTAAGTGCAAAATGGAAGGACAGACTGACAGACAGACTGACGGACTGAGAAACTCACAGACAGATAGACAGACTGACAGATAGACTAAACCTTCGATCCATTTGACACTTGACAAGTCTTGTATTGTAATTGCTATGACTACCAGTTAGACAGACAGACAGACAGACATGAATACTGTATATCTAGTGTTCATTTGCTGCTTTTCAAATGAGCTGTGAGGTGAATGTGACTGAACTGTCATTGACTGTGTTTGTAAATGCAGCTCTACCCAAAGGCAGCGGAAGCCGGGGAGGAGGAAGCCATGGCGTTCCTCACCTTAATGGAGCAGATGATGGCTGTGGACGCCAAGCTGAGAGCCACGCCCAGCGACGCTCTGCAGTCCATCTTCATCACCATGGAGGACGCCACCAGCTCTTGGTAAGTGTGTGTGTGTCAGTGTGTGTGTTGTGTGAACACTGTTAACAGACAGTGGTTAGACAGGTGTTTGAGAGATGAAGTGAAGGATGATCAATTGATGGATTGATTGATGTATTGATTGATTGTCATACTTCTTGCAGGGAACATGACAGCGCTGATGACACTGTCCTGGCTGACACCAGCACTGTTCCAGCTGACACCAGCACTGTTCCAGCTGACGAGCCTTCCTGTCCCACTGAGACAGCTGAGGAGGCGTTGACCGCTGACCCAATCACTGAGGTCAAGAAAAAAAGTAAGATTCAAGGCCAAATGTGATCTGTTCAGGTTTCTGCTTCAAATTATATGTCCTAATGTTGAGAAGGGTGCTCGAGTCGTTTGACTAAATGTCAAATTGCTTTTCTTGCAGGGTTCAGACCTTTTAAGAAGTGGAGGCGAGTTGTCTCCAGGGTGAAGGCCCTGCTGTGTTGCCTTCCCCAGGATGATGTCTGAGCTGAGGCTGCACCTCCTCAGCTCCAGGTGCACACTGCACCTCCTCAGCTCCAGGTGCCGCCCGCACCTCCTCAGCTCCAGGTGCACACTGCACCTCCTCAGCTCCAGGTGCCGCCCGCACCTCCTCAGCTCCAGGTGCTCCCTGCACCTCCTCCGCCCCAGGTGCTCCCTGCACCACCTCCTCCGCTGCAGGTGGTGCCCGCACCTCCTCAGCTCCAGGTGCTGCCTGCACCTCCTCAGCTCCAGGTGCTCCCTGCACCTCCTCAGCTGCAGGTGCACCCTGCACCTCCTCCACCCCAGGTGCTCCCTGCACCACCTCCTCCGCTGCAGGTGCCCCTCGCACTGCCAGTCCTGGTGGCCCCCGCAGCTCCAGTCCCGGTGCACCTGCACCTCCAGTCCCGGTGCCCCCTGCACCTCCATCTACCTAACCAGCTCAGTCCTCCTCTGACAACCTCACCTAACCAGCAACACCTGGGGCTCTGATTGGGCCTCTGCCAGCCGCACCTGGGCTCAATAAAGGACCGGTGATTAGGTGAAGCTCATGTACCCTGGACTGTTTCTTTATTCAAACGTGTGTGAAGAAGTCTCTCACAGGTCTATGTTTTCTGTGTTTCTTTATTCAAACGTGTGTGAAGAAGTCTCTCACAGGTCTATGTTTTCTGTGTTTCTTTATTCAAACGTGTGTGAAGAAGTCTCTCACAGGTCTATATTTTCTGTGTTTCTTTAGACACCAGCAGAGTACACCTCCCTGACTGGCATCAAGTCCACAGAGAGGCGTACTACCATCGTCCATGGCCTGCGTGATGTAAGTGCTCCCTGTTTTCTTAACACCATTTTCTTAACAAAAGTCTGTGTCCAGTCGTCCAGTATTTCTGTAGGCTATGTGAGCCGCATATCAAGACCAGCATCGATTTGGTTTTCATAGTTTAAATTAATGTGTAAGTGCAAAATGGAAGGACAGACTGACAGACAGACTGACGGACTGAGAAACTCACAGACAGATAGACAGACTGACAGATAGACTAAACCTTCGATCCATTTGACACTTGACAAGTCTTGTATTGTAATTGCTATGACTACCAGTTAGACAGACAGACAGACAGACATGAATACTGTATATCTAGTGTTCATTTGCTGCTTTTCAAATGAGCTGTGAGGTGAATGTGACTGAACTGTCATTGACTGTGTTTGTAAATGCAGCTCTACCCAAAGGCAGCGGAAGCCGGGGAGGAGGAAGCCATGGCGTTCCTCACCTTAATGGAGCAGATGATGGCTGTGGACGCCAAGCTGAGAGCCACGCCCAGCGACGCTCTGCAGTCCATCTTCATCACCATGGAGGACGCCACCAGCTCTTGGTAAGTGTGTGTGTGTCAGTGTGTGTGTTGTGTGAACACTGTTAACAGACAGTGGTTAGACAGGTGTTTGAGAGATGAAGTGAAGGATGATCAATTGATGGATTGATTGATGTATTGATTGATTGTCATACTTCTTGCAGGGAACATGACAGCGCTGATGACACTGTCCTGGCTGACACCAGCACTGTTCCAGCTGACACCAGCACTGTTCCAGCTGACGAGCCTTCCTGTCCCACTGAGACAGCTGAGGAGGCGTTGACCGCTGACCCAATCACTGAGGTCAAGAAAAAAAGTAAGATTCAAGGCCAAATGTGATCTGTTCAGGTTTCTGCTTCAAATTATATGTCCTAATGTTGAGAAGGGTGCTCGAGTCGTTTGACTAAATGTCAAATTGCTTTTCTTGCAGGGTTCAGACCTTTTAAGAAGTGGAGGCGAGTTGTCTCCAGGGTGAAGGCCCTGCTGTGTTGCCTTCCCCAGGATGATGTCTGAGCTGAGGCTGCACCTCCTCAGCTCCAGGTGCACACTGCACCTCCTCAGCTCCAGGTGCCGCCCGCACCTCCTCAGCTCCAGGTGCACACTGCACCTCCTCAGCTCCAGGTGCCGCCCGCACCTCCTCAGCTCCAGGTGCTCCCTGCACCTCCTCCGCCCCAGGTGCTCCCTGCACCACCTCCTCCGCTGCAGGTGGTGCCCGCACCTCCTCAGCTCCAGGTGCTGCCTGCACCTCCTCAGCTCCAGGTGCTCCCTGCACCTCCTCAGCTGCAGGTGCACCCTGCACCTCCTCCACCCCAGGTGCTCCCTGCACCACCTCCTCCGCTGCAGGTGCCCCTCGCACTGCCAGTCCTGGTGGCCCCCGCAGCTCCAGTCCCGGTGCACCTGCACCTCCAGTCCCGGTGCCCCCTGCACCTCCATCTACCTAACCAGCTCAGTCCTCCTCTGACAACCTCACCTAACCAGCAACACCTGGGGCTCTGATTGGGCCTCTGCCAGCCGCACCTGGGCTCAATAAAGGACCGGTGATTAGGTGAAGCTCATGTACCCTGGACTGTTTCTTTATTCAAACGTGTGTGAAGAAGTCTCTCACAGGTCTATGTTTTCTGTGTTTCTTTATTCAAACGTGTGTGAAGAAGTCTCTCACAGGTCTATGTTTTCTGTGTTTCTTTATTCAAACGTGTGTGAAGAAGTCTCTCACAGGTCTATATTTTCTGTGTTTCTTTAGACACCAGCAGAGTACACCTCCCTGACTGGCATCAAGTCCACAGAGAGGCGTACTACCATCGTCCATGGCCTGCGTGATGTAAGTGCTCCCTGTTTTCTTAACACCATTTTCTTAACAAAAGTCTGTGTCCAGTCGTCCAGTATTTCTGTAGGCTATGTGAGCCGCATATCAAGACCAGCATCGATTTGGTTTTCATAGTTTAAATTAATGTGTAAGTGCAAAATGGAAGGACAGACTGACAGACAGACTGACGGACTGAGAAACTCACAGACAGATAGACAGACTGACAGATAGACTAAACCTTCGATCCATTTGACACTTGACAAGTCTTGTATTGTAATTGCTATGACTACCAGTTAGACAGACAGACAGACAGACATGAATACTGTATATCTAGTGTTCATTTGCTGCTTTTCAAATGAGCTGTGAGGTGAATGTGACTGAACTGTCATTGACTGTGTTTGTAAATGCAGCTCTACCCAAAGGCAGCGGAAGCCGGGGAGGAGGAAGCCATGGCGTTCCTCACCTTAATGGAGCAGATGATGGCTGTGGACGCCAAGCTGAGAGCCACGCCCAGCGACGCTCTGCAGTCCATCTTCATCACCATGGAGGACGCCACCAGCTCTTGGTAAGTGTGTGTGTGTCAGTGTGTGTGTTGTGTGAACACTGTTAACAGACAGTGGTTAGACAGGTGTTTGAGAGATGAAGTGAAGGATGATCAATTGATGGATTGATTGATGTATTGATTGATTGTCATACTTCTTGCAGGGAACATGACAGCGCTGATGACACTGTCCTGGCTGACACCAGCACTGTTCCAGCTGACACCAGCACTGTTCCAGCTGACGAGCCTTCCTGTCCCACTGAGACAGCTGAGGAGGCGTTGACCGCTGACCCAATCACTGAGGTCAAGAAAAAAAGTAAGATTCAAGGCCAAATGTGATCTGTTCAGGTTTCTGCTTCAAATTATATGTCCTAATGTTGAGAAGGGTGCTCGAGTCGTTTGACTAAATGTCAAATTGCTTTTCTTGCAGGGTTCAGACCTTTTAAGAAGTGGAGGCGAGTTGTCTCCAGGGTGAAGGCCCTGCTGTGTTGCCTTCCCCAGGATGATGTCTGAGCTGAGGCTGCACCTCCTCAGCTCCAGGTGCACAC
Organism: Poromitra crassiceps; assembly: GCF_964638095.1. Classification (NCBI taxonomy): domain Eukaryota; kingdom Metazoa; phylum Chordata; class Actinopteri; order Beryciformes; family Melamphaidae; genus Poromitra; species Poromitra crassiceps. The sequence goes on from NW_028152131.1 coordinate 63,861, forward strand.
TGCACCTCCTCAGCTCCAGGTGCCGCCCGCACCTCCTCAGCTCCAGGTGCACACTGCACCTCCTCAGCTCCAGGTGCCGCCCGCACCTCCTCAGCTCCAGGTGCTCCCTGCACCTCCTCCGCCCCAGGTGCTCCCTGCACCACCTCCTCCGCTGCAGGTGGTGCCCGCACCTCCTCAGCTCCAGGTGCTGCCTGCACCTCCTCAGCTCCAGGTGCTCCATGCACCTCCTCAGCTGCAGGTGCACCCTGCACCTCCTCCACCCCAGGTGCTCCCTGCACCACCTCCTCCGCTGCAGGTGCCCCTCGCACTGCCAGTCCTGGTGGCCCCCGCAGCTCCAGTCCCGGTGCACCTGCACCTCCAGTCCCGGTGCCCCCTGCACCTCCATCTACCTAACCAGCTCAGTCCTCCTCTGACAACCTCACCTAACCAGCAACACCTGGGGCTCTGATTGGGCCTCTGCCAGCCGCACCTGGGCTCAATAAAGGACCGGTGATTAGGTGAAGCTCATGTACCCTGGACTGTTTCTTTATTCAAACGTGTGTGAAGAAGTCTCTCACAGGTCTATGTTTTCTGTGTTTCTTTATTCAAACGTGTGTGAAGAAGTCTCTCACAGGTCTATGTTTTCTGTGTTTCTTTATTCAAACGTGTGTGAAGAAGTCTCTCACAGGTCTATATTTTCTGTGTTTCTTTAGACACCAGCAGAGTACACCTCCCTGACTGGCATCAAGTCCACAGAGAGGCGTACTACCATCGTCCATGGCCTGCGTGATGTAAGTGCTCCCTGTTTTCTTAACACCATTTTCTTAACAAAAGTCTGTGTCCAGTCGTCCAGTATTTCTGTAGGCTATGTGAGCCGCATATCAAGACCAGCATCGATTTGGTTTTCATAGTTTAAATTAATGTGTAAGTGCAAAATGGAAGGACAGACTGACAGACAGACTGACGGACTGAGAAACTCACAGACAGATAGACAGACTGACAGATAGACTAAACCTTCGATCCATTTGACACTTGACAAGTCTTGTATTGTAATTGCTATGACTACCAGTTAGACAGACAGACAGACAGACATGAATACTGTATATCTAGTGTTCATTTGCTGCTTTTCAAATGAGCTGTGAGGTGAATGTGACTGAACTGTCATTGACTGTGTTTGTAAATGCAGCTCTACCCAAAGGCAGCGGAAGCCGGGGAGGAGGAAGCCATGGCGTTCCTCACCTTAATGGAGCAGATGATGGCTGTGGACGCCAAGCTGAGAGCCACGCCCAGCGACGCTCTGCAGTCCATCTTCATCACCATGGAGGACGCCACCAGCTCTTGGTAAGTGTGTGTGTGTCAGTGTGTGTGTTGTGTGAACACTGTTAACAGACAGTGGTTAGACAGGTGTTTGAGAGATGAAGTGAAGGATGATCAATTGATGGATTGATTGATGTATTGATTGATTGTCATACTTCTTGCAGGGAACATGACAGCGCTGATGACACTGTCCTGGCTGACACCAGCACTGTTCCAGCTGACACCAGCACTGTTCCAGCTGACGAGCCTTCCTGTCCCACTGAGACAGCTGAGGAGGCGTTGACCGCTGACCCAATCACTGAGGTCAAGAAAAAAAGTAAGATTCAAGGCCAAATGTGATCTGTTCAGGTTTCTGCTTCAAATTATATGTCCTAATGTTGAGAAGGGTGCTCGAGTCGTTTGACTAAATGTCAAATTGCTTTTCTTGCAGGGTTCAGACCTTTTAAGAAGTGGAGGCGAGTTGTCTCCAGGGTGAAGGCCCTGCTGTGTTGCCTTCCCCAGGATGATGTCTGAGCTGAGGCTGCACCTCCTCAGCTCCAGGTGCACACTGCACCTCCTCAGCTCCAGGTGCCGCCCGCACCTCCTCAGCTCCAGGTGCACACTGCACCTCCTCAGCTCCAGGTGCCGCCCGCACCTCCTCAGCTCCAGGTGCTCCCTGCACCTCCTCCGCCCCAGGTGCTCCCTGCACCACCTCCTCCGCTGCAGGTGGTGCCCGCACCTCCTCAGCTCCAGGTGCTGCCTGCACCTCCTCAGCTCCAGGTGCTCCCTGCACCTCCTCAGCTGCAGGTGCACCCTGCACCTCCTCCACCCCAGGTGCTCCCTGCACCACCTCCTCCGCTGCAGGTGCCCCTCGCACTGCCAGTCCTGGTGGCCCCCGCAGCTCCAGTCCCGGTGCACCTGCACCTCCAGTCCCGGTGCCCCCTGCACCTCCATCTACCTAACCAGCTCAGTCCTCCTCTGACAACCTCACCTAACCAGCAACACCTGGGGCTCTGATTGGGCCTCTGCCAGCCGCACCTGGGCTCAATAAAGGACCGGTGATTAGGTGAAGCTCATGTACCCTGGACTGTTTCTTTATTCAAACGTGTGTGAAGAAGTCTCTCACAGGTCTATGTTTTCTGTGTTTCTTTATTCAAACGTGTGTGAAGAAGTCTCTCACAGGTCTATGTTTTCTGTGTTTCTTTATTCAAACGTGTGTGAAGAAGTCTCTCACAGGTCTATATTTTCTGTGTTTCTTTAGACACCAGCAGAGTACACCTCCCTGACTGGCATCAAGTCCACAGAGAGGCGTACTACCATCGTCCATGGCCTGCGTGATGTAAGTGCTCCCTGTTTTCTTAACACCATTTTCTTAACAAAAGTCTGTGTCCAGTCGTCCAGTATTTCTGTAGGCTATGTGAGCCGCATATCAAGACCAGCATCGATTTGGTTTTCATAGTTTAAATTAATGTGTAAGTGCAAAATGGAAGGACAGACTGACAGACAGACTGACGGACTGAGAAACTCACAGACAGATAGACAGACTGACAGATAGACTAAACCTTCGATCCATTTGACACTTGACAAGTCTTGTATTGTAATTGCTATGACTACCAGTTAGACAGACAGACAGACAGACATGAATACTGTATATCTAGTGTTCATTTGCTGCTTTTCAAATGAGCTGTGAGGTGAATGTGACTGAACTGTCATTGACTGTGTTTGTAAATGCAGCTCTACCCAAAGGCAGCGGAAGCCGGGGAGGAGGAAGCCATGGCGTTCCTCACCTTAATGGAGCAGATGATGGCTGTGGACGCCAAGCTGAGAGCCACGCCCAGCGACGCTCTGCAGTCCATCTTCATCACCATGGAGGACGCCACCAGCTCTTGGTAAGTGTGTGTGTGTCAGTGTGTGTGTTGTGTGAACACTGTTAACAGACAGTGGTTAGACAGGTGTTTGAGAGATGAAGTGAAGGATGATCAATTGATGGATTGATTGATGTATTGATTGATTGTCATACTTCTTGCAGGGAACATGACAGCGCTGATGACACTGTCCTGGCTGACACCAGCACTGTTCCAGCTGACACCAGCACTGTTCCAGCTGACGAGCCTTCCTGTCCCACTGAGACAGCTGAGGAGGCGTTGACCGCTGACCCAATCACTGAGGTCAAGAAAAAAAGTAAGATTCAAGGCCAAATGTGATCTGTTCAGGTTTCTGCTTCAAATTATATGTCCTAATGTTGAGAAGGGTGCTCGAGTCGTTTGACTAAATGTCAAATTGCTTTTCTTGCAGGGTTCAGACCTTTTAAGAAGTGGAGGCGAGTTGTCTCCAGGGTGAAGGCCCTGCTGTGTTGCCTTCCCCAGGATGATGTCTGAGCTGAGGCTGCACCTCCTCAGCTCCAGGTGCACACTGCACCTCCTCAGCTCCAGGTGCCGCCCGCACCTCCTCAGCTCCAGGTGCACACTGCACCTCCTCAGCTCCAGGTGCCGCCCGCACCTCCTCAGCTCCAGGTGCTCCCTGCACCTCCTCCGCCCCAGGTGCTCCCTGCACCACCTCCTCCGCTGCAGGTGGTGCCCGCACCTCCTCAGCTCCAGGTGCTGCCTGCACCTCCTCAGCTCCAGGTGCTCCCTGCACCTCCTCAGCTGCAGGTGCACCCTGCACCTCCTCCACCCCAGGTGCTCCCTGCACCACCTCCTCCGCTGCAGGTGCCCCTCGCACTGCCAGTCCTGGTGGCCCCCGCAGCTCCAGTCCCGGTGCACCTGCACCTCCAGTCCCGGTGCCCCCTGCACCTCCATCTACCTAACCAGCTCAGTCCTCCTCTGACAACCTCACCTAACCAGCAACACCTGGGGCTCTGATTGGGCCTCTGCCAGCCGCACCTGGGCTCAATAAAGGACCGGTGATTAGGTGAAGCTCATGTACCCTGGACTGTTTCTTTATTCAAACGTGTGTGAAGAAGTCTCTCACAGGTCTATGTTTTCTGTGTTTCTTTATTCAAACGTGTGTGAAGAAGTCTCTCACAGGTCTATGTTTTCTGTGTTTCTTTATTCAAACGTGTGTGAAGAAGTCTCTCACAGGTCTATATTTTCTGTGTTTCTTTAGACACCAGCAGAGTACACCTCCCTGACTGGCATCAAGTCCACAGAGAGGCGTACTACCATCGTCCATGGCCTGCGTGATGTAAGTGCTCCCTGTTTTCTTAACACCATTTTCTTAACAAAAGTCTGTGTCCAGTCGTCCAGTATTTCTGTAGGCTATGTGAGCCGCATATCAAGACCAGCATCGATTTGGTTTTCATAGTTTAAATTAATGTGTAAGTGCAAAATGGAAGGACAGACTGACAGACAGACTGACGGACTGAGAAACTCAGACAGATAGACAGACTGACAGATAGACTAAACCTTCGATCCATTTGACACTTGACAAGTCTTGTATTGTAATTGCTATGACTACCAGTTAGACAGACAGACAGACAGACAGACATGAATACTGTATATCTAGTGTTCATTTGCTGCTTTTCAAATGAGCTGTGAGGTGAATGTGACTGAACTGTCATTGACTGTGTTTGTAAATGCAGCTCTACCCAAAGGCAGCGGAAGCCGGGGAGGAGGAAGCCATGGCGTTCCTCACCTTAATGGAGCAGATGATGGCTGTGGACGCCAAGCTGAGAGCCACGCCCAGCGACGCTCTGCAGTCCATCTTCATCACCATGGAGGACGCCACCAGCTCTTGGTAAGTGTGTGTGTGTCAGTGTGTGTGTTGTGTGAACACTGTTAACAGACAGTGGTTAGACAGGTGTTTGAGAGATGAAGTGAAGGATGATCAATTGGTGGATTGATTGATGTATTGATTGATTGTCATACTTCTTGCAGGGAACATGACAGCGCTGATGACACTGTCCTGGCTGACACCAGCACTGTTCCAGCTGACACCAGCACTGTTCCAGCTGACGAGCCTTCCTGTCCCACTGAGACAGCTGAGGAGGCGTTGACCGCTGACCCAATCACTGAGGTCAAGAAAAAAAGTAAGATTCAAGGCCAAATGTGATCTGTTCAGGTTTCTGCTTCAAATTATATGTCCTAATGTTGAGAAGGGTGCTCGAGTCGTTTGACTAAATGTCAAATTGCTTTTCTTGCAGGGTTCAGACCTTTTAAGAAGTGGAGGCGAGTTGTCTCCAGGGTGAAGGCCCTGCTGTGTTGCCTTCCCCAGGATGATGTCTGAGCTGAGGCTGCACCTCCTCAGCTCCAGGTGCACACTGCACCTCCTCAGCTCCAGGTGCCGCCCGCACCTCCTCAGCTCCAGGTGCACACTGCACCTCCTCAGCTCCAGGTGCCGCCCGCACCTCCTCAGCTCCAGGTGCTCCCTGCACCTCCTCCGCCCCAGGTGCTCCCTGCACCACCTCCTCCGCTGCAGGTGGTGCCCGCACCTCCTCAGCTCCAGGTGCTGCCTGCACCTCCTCAGCTCCAGGTGCTCCCTGCACCTCCTCAGCTGCAGGTGCACCCTGCACCTCCTCCACCCCAGGTGCTCCCTGCACCACCTCCTCCGCTGCAGGTGCCCCTCGCACTGCCAGTCCTGGTGGCCCCCGCAGCTCCAGTCCCGGTGCACCTGCACCTCCAGTCCCGGTGCCCCCTGCACCTCCATCTACCTAACCAGCTCAGTCCTCCTCTGACAACCTCACCTAACCAGCAACACCTGGGGCTCTGATTGGGCCTCTGCCAGCCGCACCTGGGCTCAATAAAGGACCGGTGATTAGGTGAAGCTCATGTACCCTGGACTGTTTCTTTATTCAAACGTGTGTGAAGAAGTCTCTCACAGGTCTATGTTTTCTGTGTTTCTTTATTCAAACGTGTGTGAAGAAGTCTCTCACAGGTCTATGTTTTCTGTGTTTCTTTATTCAAACGTGTGTGAAGAAGTCTCTCACAGGTCTATATTTTCTGTGTTTCTTTAGACACCAGCAGAGTACACCTCCCTGACTGGCATCAAGTCCACAGAGAGGCGTACTACCATCGTCCATGGCCTGCGTGATGTAAGTGCTCCCTGTTTTCTTAACACCATTTTCTTAACAAAAGTCTGTGTCCAGTCGTCCAGTATTTCTGTAGGCTATGTGAGCCGCATATCAAGACCAGCATCGATTTGGTTTTCATAGTTTAAATTAATGTGTAAGTGCAAAATGGAAGGACAGACTGACAGACAGACTGACGGACTGAGAAACTCACAGACAGATAGACAGACTGACAGATAGACTAAACCTTCGATCCATTTGACACTTGACAAGTCTTGTATTGTAATTGCTATGACTACCAGTTAGACAGACAGACAGACAGACATGAATACTGTATATCTAGTGTTCATTTGCTGCTTTTCAAATGAGCTGTGAGGTGAATGTGACTGAACTGTCATTGACTGTGTTTGTAAATGCAGCTCTACCCAAAGGCAGCGGAAGCCGGGGAGGAGGAAGCCATGGCGTTCCTCACCTTAATGGAGCAGATGATGGCTGTGGACGCCAAGCTGAGAGCCACGCCCAGCGACGCTCTGCAGTCCATCTTCATCACCATGGAGGACGCCACCAGCTCTTGGTAAGTGTGTGTGTGTCAGTGTGTGTGTTGTGTGAACACTGTTAACAGACAGTGGTTAGACAGGTGTTTGAGAGATGAAGTGAAGGATGATCAATTGATGGATTGATTGATGTATTGATTGATTGTCATACTTCTTGCAGGGAACATGACAGCGCTGATGACACTGTCCTGGCTGACACCAGCACTGTTCCAGCTGACACCAGCACTGTTCCAGCTGACGAGCCTTCCTGTCCCACTGAGACAGCTGAGGAGGCGTTGACCGCTGACCCAATCACTGAGGTCAAGAAAAAAAGTAAGATTCAAGGCCAAATGTGATCTGTTCAGGTTTCTGCTTCAAATTATATGTCCTAATGTTGAGAAGGGTGCTCGAGTCGTTTGACTAAATGTCAAATTGCTTTTCTTGCAGGGTTCAGACCTTTTAAGAAGTGGAGGCGAGTTGTCTCCAGGGTGAAGGCCCTGCTGTGTTGCCTTCCCCAGGATGATGTCTGAGCTGAGGCTGCACCTCCTCAGCTCCAGGTGCACACTGCACCTCCTCAGCTCCAGGTGCCGCCCGCACCTCCTCAGCTCCAGGTGCACACTGCACCTCCTCAGCTCCAGGTGCCGCCCGCACCTCCTCAGCTCCAGGTGCTCCCTGCACCTCCTCCGCCCCAGGTGCTCCCTGCACCACCTCCTCCGCTGCAGGTGGTGCCCGCACCTCCTCAGCTCCAGGTGCTGCCTGCACCTCCTCAGCTCCAGGTGCTCCCTGCACCTCCTCAGCTGCAGGTGCACCCTGCACCTCCTCCACCCCAGGTGCTCCCTGCACCACCTCCTCCGCTGCAGGTGCCCCTCGCACTGCCAGTCCTGGTGGCCCCCGCAGCTCCAGTCCCGGTGCACCTGCACCTCCAGTCCCGGTGCCCCCTGCACCTCCATCTACCTAACCAGCTCAGTCCTCCTCTGACAACCTCACCTAACCAGCAACACCTGGGGCTCTGATTGGGCCTCTGCCAGCCGCACCTGGGCTCAATAAAGGACCGGTGATTAGGTGAAGCTCATGTACCCTGGACTGTTTCTTTATTCAAACGTGTGTGAAGAAGTCTCTCACAGGTCTATGTTTTCTGTGTTTCTTTATTCAAACGTGTGTGAAGAAGTCTCTCACAGGTCTATGTTTTCTGTGTTTCTTTATTCAAACGTGTGTGAAGAAGTCTCTCACAGGTCTATATTTTCTGTGTTTCTTTAGACACCAGCAGAGTACACCTCCCTGACTGGCATCAAGTCCACAGAGAGGCGTACTACCATCGTCCATGGCCTGCGTGATGTAAGTGCTCCCTGTTTTCTTAACACCATTTTCTTAACAAAAGTCTGTGTCCAGTCGTCCAGTATTTCTGTAGGCTATGTGAGCCGCATATCAAGACCAGCATCGATTTGGTTTTCATAGTTTAAATTAATGTGTAAGTGCAAAATGGAAGGACAGACTGACAGACAGACTGACGGACTGAGAAACTCACAGACAGATAGACAGACTGACAGATAGACTAAACCTTCGATCCATTTGACACTTGACAAGTCTTGTATTGTAATTGCTATGACTACCAGTTAGACAGACAGACAGACAGACATGAATACTGTATATCTAGTGTTCATTTGCTGCTTTTCAAATGAGCTGTGAGGTGAATGTGACTGAACTGTCATTGACTGTGTTTGTAAATGCAGCTCTACCCAAAGGCAGCGGAAGCCGGGGAGGAGGAAGCCATGGCGTTCCTCACCTTAATGGAGCAGATGATGGCTGTGGACGCCAAGCTGAGAGCCACGCCCAGCGACGCTCTGCAGTCCATCTTCATCACCATGGAGGACGCCACCAGCTCTTGGTAAGTGTGTGTGTGTCAGTGTGTGTGTTGTGTGAACACTGTTAACAGACAGTGGTTAGACAGGTGTTTGAGAGATGAAGTGAAGGATGATCAATTGATGGATTGATTGATGTATTGATTGATTGTCATACTTCTTGCAGGGAACATGACAGCGCTGATGACACTGTCCTGGCTGACACCAGCACTGTTCCAGCTGACACCAGCACTGTTCCAGCTGACGAGCCTTCCTGTCCCACTGAGACAGCTGAGGAGGCGTTGACCGCTGACCCAATCACTGAGGTCAAGAAAAAAAGTAAGATTCAAGGCCAAATGTGATCTGTTCAGGTTTCTGCTTCAAATTATATGTCCTAATGTTGAGAAGGGTGCTCGAGTCGTTTGACTAAATGTCAAATTGCTTTTCTTGCAGGGTTCAGACCTTTTAAGAAGTGGAGGCGAGTTGTCTCCAGGGTGAAGGCCCTGCTGTGTTGCCTTCCCCAGGATGATGTCTGAGCTGAGGCTGCACCTCCTCAGCTCCAGGTGCACACTGCACCTCCTCAGCTCCAGGTGCCGCCCGCACCTCCTCAGCTCCAGGTGCACACTGCACCTCCTCAGCTCCAGGTGCCGCCCGCACCTCCTCAGCTCCAGGTGCTCCCTGCACCTCCTCCGCCCCAGGTGCTCCCTGCACCACCTCCTCCGCTGCAGGTGGTGCCCGCACCTCCTCAGCTCCAGGTGCTGCCTGCACCTCCTCAGCTCCAGGTGCTCCCTGCACCTCCTCAGCTGCAGGTGCACCCTGCACCTCCTCCACCCCAGGTGCTCCCTGCACCACCTCCTCCGCTGCAGGTGCCCCTCGCACTGCCAGTCCTGGTGGCCCCCGCAGCTCCAGTCCCGGTGCACCTGCACCTCCAGTCCCGGTGCCCCCTGCACCTCCATCTACCTAACCAGCTCAGTCCTCCTCTGACAACCTCACCTAACCAGCAACACCTGGGGCTCTGATTGGGCCTCTGCCAGCCGCACCTGGGCTCAATAAAGGACCGGTGATTAGGTGAAGCTCATGTACCCTGGACTGTTTCTTTATTCAAACGTGTGTGAAGAAGTCTCTCACAGGTCTATGTTTTCTGTGTTTCTTTATTCAAACGTGTGTGAAGAAGTCTCTCACAGGTCTATGTTTTCTGTGTTTCTTTATTCAAACGTGTGTGAAGAAGTCTCTCACAGGTCTATATTTTCTGTGTTTCTTTAGACACCAGCAGAGTACACCTCCCTGACTGGCATCAAGTCCACAGAGAGGCGTACTACCATCGTCCATGGCCTGCGTGATGTAAGTGCTCCCTGTTTTCTTAACACCATTTTCTTAACAAAAGTCTGTGTCCAGTCGTCCAGTATTTCTGTAGGCTATGTGAGCCGCATATCAAGACCAGCATCGATTTGGTTTTCATAGTTTAAATTAATGTGTAAGTGCAAAATGGAAGGACAGACTGACAGACAGACTGACGGACTGAGAAACTCACAGACAGATAGACAGACTGACAGATAGACTAAACCTTCGATCCATTTGACACTTGACAAGTCTTGTATTGTAATTGCTATGACTACCAGTTAGACAGACAGACAGACAGACATGAATACTGTATATCTAGTGTTCATTTGCTGCTTTTCAAATGAGCTGTGAGGTGAATGTGACTGAACTGTCATTGACTGTGTTTGTAAATGCAGCTCTACCCAAAGGCAGCGGAAGCCGGGGAGGAGGAAGCCATGGCGTTCCTCACCTTAATGGAGCAGATGATGGCTGTGGACGCCAAGCTGAGAGCCACGCCCAGCGACGCTCTGCAGTCCATCTTCATCACCATGGAGGACGCCACCAGCTCTTGGTAAGTGTGTGTGTGTCAGTGTGTGTGTTGTGTGAACACTGTTAACAGACAGTGGTTAGACAGGTGTTTGAGAGATGAAGTGAAGGATGATCAATTGATGGATTGATTGATGTATTGATTGATTGTCATACTTCTTGCAGGGAACATGACAGCGCTGATGACACTGTCCTGGCTGACACCAGCACTGTTCCAGCTGACACCAGCACTGTTCCAGCTGACGAGCCTTCCTGTCCCACTGAGACAGCTGAGGAGGCGTTGACCGCTGACCCAATCACTGAGGTCAAGAAAAAAAGTAAGATTCAAGGCCAAATGTGATCTGTTCAGGTTTCTGCTTCAAATTATATGTCCTAATGTTGAGAAGGGTGCTCGAGTCGTTTGACTAAATGTCAAATTGCTTTTCTTGCAGGGTTCAGACCTTTTAAGAAGTGGAGGCGAGTTGTCTTCAGGGTGAAGGCCCTGCTGTGTTGCCTTCCCCAGGATGATGTCTGAGCTGAGGCTGCACCTCCTCAGCTCCAGGTGCACACTGCACCTCCTCAGCTCCAGGTGCCGCCCGCACCTCCTCAGCTCCAGGTGCACACTGCACCTCCTCAGCTCCAGGTGCCGCCCGCACCTCCTCAGCTCCAGGTGCTCCCTGCACCTCCTCCGCCCCAGGTGCTCCCTGCACCACCTCCTCCGCTGCAGGTGGTGCCCGCACCTCCTCAGCTCCAGGTGCTGCCTGCACCTCCTCAGCTCCAGGTGCTCCCTGCACCTCCTCAGCTGCAGGTGCACCCTGCACCTCCTCCACCCCAGGTGCTCCCTGCACCACCTCCTCCGCTGCAGGTGCCCCTCGCACTGCCAGTCCTGGTGGCCCCCGCAGCTCCAGTCCCGGTGCACCTGCACCTCCAGTCCCGGTGCCCCCTGCACCTCCATCTACCTAACCAGCTCAGTCCTCCTCTGACAACCTCACCTAACCAGCAACACCTGGGGCTCTGATTGGGCCTCTGCCAGCCGCACCTGGGCTCAATAAAGGACCGGTGATTAGGTGAAGCTCATGTACCCTGGACTGTTTCTTTATTCAAACGTGTGTGAAGAAGTCTCTCACAGGTCTATGTTTTCTGTGTTTCTTTATTCAAACGTGTGTGAAGAAGTCTCTCACAGGTCTATGTTTTCTGTGTTTCTTTATTCAAACGTGTGTGAAGAAGTCTCTCACAGGTCTATATTTTCTGTGTTTCTTTAGACACCAGCAGAGTACACCTCCCTGACTGGCATCAAGTCCACAGAGAGGCGTACTACCATCGTCCATGGCCTGCGTGATGTAAGTGCTCCCTGTTTTCTTAACACCATTTTCTTAACAAAAGTCTGTGTCCAGTCGTCCAGTATTTCTGTAGGCTATGTGAGCCGCATATCAAGACCAGCATCGATTTGGTTTTCATAGTTTAAATTAATGTGTAAGTGCAAAATGGAAGGACAGACTGACAGACAGACTGACGGACTGAGAAACTCACAGACAGATAGACAGACTGACAGATAGACTAAACCTTCGATCCATTTGACACTTGACAAGTCTTGTATTGTAATTGCTATGACTACCAGTTAGACAGACAGACAGACAGACATGAATACTGTATATCTAGTGTTCATTTGCTGCTTTTCAAATGAGCTGTGAGGTGAATGTGACTGAACTGTCATTGACTGTGTTTGTAAATGCAGCTCTACCCAAAGGCAGCGGAAGCCGGGGAGGAGGAAGCCATGGCGTTCCTCACCTTAATGGAGCAGATGATGGCTGTGGACGCCAAGCTGAGAGCCACGCCCAGCGACGCTCTGCAGTCCATCTTCATCACCATGGAGGACGCCACCAGCTCTTGGTAAGTGTGTGTGTGTCAGTGTGTGTGTTGTGTGAACACTGTTAACAGACAGTGGTTAGACAGGTGTTTGAGAGATGAAGTGAAGGATGATCAATTGATGGATTGATTGATGTATTGATTGATTGTCATACTTCTTGAAGGGAACATGACAGCGCTGATGACACTGTCCTGGCTGACACCAGCACTGTTCCAGCTGACACCAGCACTGTTCCAGCTGACGAGCCTTCCTGTCCCACTGAGACAGCTGAGGAGGCGTTGACCGCTGACCCAATCACTGAGGTCAAGAAAAAAAGTAAGATTCAAGGCCAAATGTGATCTGTTCAGGTTTCTGCTTCAAATTATATGTCCTAATGTTGAGAAGGGTGCTCGAGTCGTTTGACTAAATGTCAAATTGCTTTTCTTGCAGGGTTCAGACCTTTTAAGAAGTGGAGGCGAGTTGTCTCCAGGGTGAAGGCCCTGCTGTGTTGCCTTCCCCAGGATGATGTCTGAGCTGAGGCTGCACCTCCTCAGCTCCAGGTGCACACTGCACCTCCTCAGCTCCAGGTGCCGCCCGCACCTCCTCAGCTCCAGGTGCACACTGCACCTCCTCAGCTCCAGGTGCCGCCCGCACCTCCTCAGCTCCAGGTGCTCCCTGCACCTCCTCCGCCCCAGGTGCTCCCTGCACCACCTCCTCCGCTGCAGGTGGTGCCCGCACCTCCTCAGCTCCAGGTGCTGCCTGCACCTCCTCAGCTCCAGGTGCTCCCTGCACCTCCTCAGCTGCAGGTGCACCCTGCACCTCCTCCACCCCAGGTGCTCCCTGCACCACCTCCTCCGCTGCAGGTGCCCCTCGCACTGCCAGTCCTGGTGGCCCCCGCAGCTCCAGTCCCGGTGCACCTGCACCTCCAGTCCCGGTGCCCCCTGCACCTCCATCTACCTAACCAGCTCAGTCCTCCTCTGACAACCTCACCTAACCAGCAACACCTGGGGCTCTGATTTGGCCTCTGCCAGCCGCACCTGGGCTCAATAAAGGACCGGTGATTAGGTGAAGCTCATGTACCCTGGACTGTTTCTTTATTCAAACGTGTGTGAAGAAGTCTCTCACAGGTCTATGTTTTCTGTGTTTCTTTATTCAAACGTGTGTGAAGAAGTCTCTCACAGGTCTATGTTTTCTGTGTTTCTTTATTCAAACGTGTGTGAAGAAGTCTCTCACAGGTCTATATTTTCTGTGTTTCTTTAGACACCAGCAGAGTACACCTCCCTGACTGGCATCAAGTCCACAGAGAGGCGTACTACCATCGTCCATGGCCTGCGTGATGTAAGTGCTCCCTGTTTTCTTAACACCATTTTCTTAACAAAAGTCTGTGTCCAGTCGTCCAGTATTTCTGTAGGCTATGTGAGCCGCATATCAAGACCAGCATCGATTTGGTTTTCATAGTTTAAATTAATGTGTAAGTGCAAAATGGAAGGACAGACTGACAGACAGACTGACGGACTGAGAAACTCACAGACAGATAGACAGACTGACAGATAGACTAAACCTTCGATCCATTTGACACTTGACAAGTCTTGTATTGTAATTGCTATGACTACCAGTTAGACAGACAGACAGACAGACATGAATACTGTATATCTAGTGTTCATTTGCTGCTTTTCAAATGAGCTGTGAGGTGAATGTGACTGAACTGTCATTGACTGTGTTTGTAAATGCAGCTCTACCCAAAGGCAGCGGAAGCCGGGGAGGAGGAAGCCATGGCGTTCCTCACCTTAATGGAGCAGATGATGGCTGTGGACGCCAAGCTGAGAGCCACGCCCAGCGACGCTCTGCAGTCCATCTTCATCACCATGGAGGACGCCACCAGCTCTTGGTAAGTGTGTGTGTGTCAGTGTGTGTGTTGTGTGAACACTGTTAACAGACAGTGGTTAGACAGGTGTTTGAGAGATGAAGTGAAGGATGATCAATTGATGGATTGATTGATGTATTGATTGATTGTCATACTTCTTGCAGGGAACATGACAGCGCTGATGACACTGTCCTGGCTGACACCAGCACTGTTCCAGCTGACACCAGCACTGTTCCAGCTGACGAGCCTTCCTGTCCCACTGAGACAGCTGAGGAGGCGTTGACCGCTGACCCAATCACTGAGGTCAAGAAAAAAAGTAAGATTCAAGGCCAAATGTGATCTGTTCAGGTTTCTGCTTCAAATTATATGTCCTAATGTTGAGAAGGGTGCTCGAGTCGTTTGACTAAATGTCAAATTGCTTTTCTTGCAGGGTTCAGACCTTTTAAGAAGTGGAGGCGAGTTGTCTCCAGGGTGAAGGCCCTGCTGTGTTGCCTTCCCCAGGATGATGTCTGAGCTGAGGCTGCACCTCCTCAGCTCCAGGTGCACACTGCACCTCCTCAGCTCCAGGTGCCGCCCGCACCTCCTCAGCTCCAGGTGCACACTGCACCTCCTCAGCTCCAGGTGCCGCCCGCACCTCCTCAGCTCCAGGTGCTCCCTGCACCTCCTCCGCCCCAGGTGCTCCCTGCACCACCTCCTCCGCTGCAGGTGGTGCCCGCACCTCCTCAGCTCCAGGTGCTGCCTGCACCTCCTCAGCTCCAGGTGCTCCCTGCACCTCCTCAGCTGCAGGTGCACCCTGCACCTCCTCCACCCCAGGTGCTCCCTGCACCACCTCCTCCGCTGCAGGTGCCCCTCGCACTGCCAGTCCTGGTGGCCCCCGCAGCTCCAGTCCCGGTGCACCTGCACCTCCAGTCCCGGTGCCCCCTGCACCTCCATCTACCTAACCAGCTCAGTCCTCCTCTGACAACCTCACCTAACCAGCAACACCTGGGGCTCTGATTGGGCCTCTGCCAGCCGCACCTGGGCTCAATAAAGGACCGGTGATTAGGTGAAGCTCATGTACCCTGGACTGTTTCTTTATTCAAACGTGTGTGAAGAAGTCTCTCACAGGTCTATGTTTTCTGTGTTTCTTTATTCAAACGTGTGTGAAGAAGTCTCTCACAGGTCTATGTTTTCTGTGTTTCTTTATTCAAACGTGTGTGAAGAAGTCTCTCACAGGTCTATATTTTCTGTGTTTCTTTAGACACCAGCAGAGTACACCTCCCTGACTGGCATCAAGTCCACAGAGAGGCGTACTACCATCGTCCATGGCCTGCGTGATGTAAGTGCTCCCTGTTTTCTTAACACCATTTTCTTAACAAAAGTCTGTGTCCAGTCGTCCAGTATTTCTGTAGGCTATGTGAGCCGCATATCAAGACCAGCATCGATTTGGTTTTCATAGTTTAAATTAATGTGTAAGTGCAAAATGGAAGGACAGACTGACAGACAGACTGACGGACTGAGAAACTCACAGACAGATAGACAGACTGACAGATAGACTAAACCTTCGATCCATTTGACACTTGACAAGTCTTGTATTGTAATTGCTATGACTACCAGTTAGACAGACAGACAGACAGACATGAATACTGTATATCTAGTGTTCATTTGCTGCTTTTCAAATGAGCTGTGAGGTGAATGTGACTGAACTGTCATTGACTGTGTTTGTAAATGCAGCTCTACCCAAAGGCAGCGGAAGCCGGGGAGGAGGAAGCCATGGCGTTCCTCACCTTAATGGAGCAGATGATGGCTGTGGACGCCAAGCTGAGAGCCACGCCCAGCGACGCTCTGCAGTCCATCTTCATCACCATGGAGGACGCCACCAGCTCTTGGTAAGTGTGTGTGTGTCAGTGTGTGTGTTGTGTGAACACTGTTAACAGACAGTGGTTAGACAGGTGTTTGAGAGATGAAGTGAAGGATGATCAATTGATGGATTGATTGATGTATTGATTGATTGTCATACTTCTTGCAGGGAACATGACAGCGCTGATGACACTGTCCTGGCTGACACCAGCACTGTTCCAGCTGACACCAGCACTGTTCCAGCTGACGAGCCTTCCTGTCCCACTGAGACAGCTGAGGAGGCGTTGACCGCTGACCCAATCACTGAGGTCAAGAAAAAAAGTAAGATTCAAGGCCAAATGTGATCTGTTCAGGTTTCTGCTTCAAATTATATGTCCTAATGTTGAGAAGGGTGCTCGAGTCGTTTGACTAAATGTCAAATTGCTTTTCTTGCAGGGTTCAGACCTTTTAAGAAGTGGAGGCGAGTTGTCTCCAGGGTGAAGGCCCTGCTGTGTTGCCTTCCCCAGGATGATGTCTGAGCTGAGGCTGCACCTCCTCAGCTCCAGGTGCACACTGCACCTCCTCAGCTCCAGGTGCCGCCCGCACCTCCTCAGCTCCAGGTGCACACTGCACCTCCTCAGCTCCAGGTGCCGCCCGCACCTCCTCAGCTCCAGGTGCTCCCTGCACCTCCTCCGCCCCAGGTGCTCCCTGCACCACCTCCTCCGCTGCAGGTGGTGCCCGCACCTCCTCAGCTCCAGGTGCTGCCTGCACCTCCTCAGCTCCAGGTGCTCCCTGCACCTCCTCAGCTGCAGGTGCACCCTGCACCTCCTCCACCCCAGGTGCTCCCTGCACCACCTCCTCCGCTGCAGGTGCCCCTCGCACTGCCAGTCCTGGTGGCCCCCGCAGCTCCAGTCCCGGTGCACCTGCACCTCCAGTCCCGGTGCCCCCTGCACCTCCATCTACCTAACCAGCTCAGTCCTCCTCTGACAACCTCACCTAACCAGCAACACCTGGGGCTCTGATTGGGCCTCTGCCAGCCGCACCTGGGCTCAATAAAGGACCGGTGATTAGGTGAAGCTCATGTACCCTGGACTGTTTCTTTATTCAAACGTGTGTGAAGAAGTCTCTCACAGGTCTATGTTTTCTGTGTTTCTTTATTCAAACGTGTGTGAAGAAGTCTCTCACAGGTCTATATTTTCTGTGTTTCTTTAGACACCAGCAGAGTACACCTCCCTGACTGGCATCAAGTCCACAGAGAGGCGTACTACCATCGTCCATGGCCTGCGTGATGTAAGTGCTCCCTGTTTTCTTAACACCATTTTCTTAACAAAAGTCTGTGTCCAGTCGTCCAGTATTTCTGTAGGCTATGTGAGCCGCATATCAAGACCAGCATCGATTTGGTTTTCATAGTTTAAATTAATGTGTAAGTGCAAAATGGAAGGACAGACTGACAGACAGACTGACGGACTGAGAAACTCACAGACAGATAGACAGACTGACAGATAGACTAAACCTTCGATCCATTTGACACTTGACAAGTCTTGTATTGTAATTGCTATGACTACCAGTTAGACAGACAGACAGACAGACATGAATACTGTATATCTAGTGTTCATTTGCTGCTTTTCAAATGAGCTGTGAGGTGAATGTGACTGAACTGTCATTGACTGTGTTTGTAAATGCAGCTCTACCCAAAGGCAGCGGAAGCCGGGGAGGAGGAAGCCATGGCGTTCCTCACCTTAATGGAGCAGATGATGGCTGTGGACGCCAAGCTGAGAGCCACGCCCAGCGACGCTCTGCAGTCCATCTTCATCACCATGGAGGACGCCACCAGCTCTTGGTAAGTGTGTGTGTGTCAGTGTGTGTGTTGTGTGAACACTGTTAACAGACAGTGGTTAGACAGGTGTTTGAGAGATGAAGTGAAGGATGATCAATTGATGGATTGATTGATGTATTGATTGATTGTCATACTTCTTGCAGGGAACATGACAGCGCTGATGACACTGTCCTGGCTGACACCAGCACTGTTCCAGCTGACACCAGCACTGTTCCAGCTGACGAGCCTTCCTGTCCCACTGAGACAGCTGAGGAGGCGTTGACCGCTGACCCAATCACTGAGGTCAAGAAAAAAAGTAAGATTCAAGGCCAAATGTGATCTGTTCAGGTTTCTGCTTCAAATTATATGTCCTAATGTTGAGAAGGGTGCTCGAGTCGTTTGACTAAATGTCAAATTGCTTTTCCTGGTGGCCCCCGCAGCTCCAGTCCCGGTGCACCTGCACCTCCAGTCCCGGTGCCCCCTGCACCTCCATCTACCTAACCAGCTCAGTCCTCCTCTGACAACCTCACCTAACCAGCAACACCTGGGGCTCTGATTGGGCCTCTGCCAGCCGCACCTGGGCTCAATAAAGGACCGGTGATTAGGTGAAGCTCATGTACCCTGGACTGTTTCTTTATTCAAACGTGTGTGAAGAAGTCTCTCACAGGTCTATGTTTTCTGTGTTTCTTTATTCAAACGTGTGTGAAGAAGTCTCTCACAGGTCTATATTTTCTGTGTTTCTTTAGACACCAGCAGAGTACACCTCCCTGACTGGCATCAAGTCCACAGAGAGGCGTACTACCATCGTCCATGGCCTGCGTGATGTAAGTGCTCCCTGTTTTCTTAACACCATTTTCTTAACAAAAGTCTGTGTCCAGTCGTCCAGTATTTCTGTAGGCTATGTGAGCCGCATATCAAGACCAGCATCGATTTGGTTTTCATAGTTTAAATTAATGTGTAAGTGCAAAATGGAAGGACAGACTGACAGACAGACTGACGGACTGAGAAACTCACAGACAGATAGACAGACTGACAGATAGACTAAACCTTCGATCCATTTGACACTTGACAAGTCTTGTATTGTAATTGCTATGACTACCAGTTAGACAGACATACAGACAGACATGAATACTGTATATCTAGTGTTCATTTGCTGCTTTTCAAATGAGCTGTGAGGTGAATGTGACTGAACTGTCATTGACTGTGTTTGTAAATGCAGCTCTACCCAAAGGCAGCGGAAGCCGGGGAGGAGGAAGCCATGGCGTTCCTCACCTTAATGGAGCAGATGATGGCTGTGGACGCCAAGCTGAGAGCCACGCCCAGCGACGCTCTGCAGTCCATCTTCATCACCATGGAGGACGCCACCAGCTCTTGGTAAGTGTGTGTGTGTCAGTGTGTGTGTTGTGTGAACACTGTTAACAGACAGTGGTTAGACAGGTGTTTGAGAGATGAAGTGAAGGATGATCAATTGATGGATTGATTGATGTATTGATTGATTGTCATACTTCTTGCAGGGAACATGACAGCGCTGATGACACTGTCCTGGCTGACACCAGCACTGTTCCAGCTGACACCAGCACTGTTCCAGCTGACGAGCCTTCCTGTCCCACTGAGACAGCTGAGGAGGCGTTGACCGCTGACCCAATCACTGAGGTCAAGAAAAAAAGTAAGATTCAAGGCCAAATGTGATCTGTTCAGGTTTCTGCTTCAAATTATATGTCCTAATGTTGAGAAGGGTGCTCGAGTCGTTTGACTAAATGTCAAATTGCTTTTCTTGCAGGGTTCAGACCTTTTAAGAAGTGGAGGCGAGTTGTCTCCAGGGTGAAGGCCCTGCTGTGTTGCCTTCCCCAGGATGATGTCTGAGCTGAGGCTGCACCTCCTCAGCTCCAGGTGCACACTGCACCTCCTCAGCTCCAGGTGCCGCCCGCACCTCCTCAGCTCCAGGTGCACACTGCACCTCCTCAGCTCCAGGTGCCGCCCGCACCTCCTCAGCTCCAGGTGCTCCCTGCACCTCCTCCGCCCCAGGTGCTCCCTGCACCACCTCCTCCGCTGCAGGTGGTGCCCGCACCTCCTCAGCTCCAGGTGCTGCCTGCACCTCCTCAGCTCCAGGTGCTCCCTGCACCTCCTCAGCTGCAGGTGCACCCTGCACCTCCTCCACCCCAGGTGCTCCCTGCACCACCTCCTCCGCTGCAGGTGCCCCTCGCACTGCCAGTCCTGGTGGCCCCCGCAGCTCCAGTCCCGGTGCACCTGCACCTCCAGTCCCGGTGCCCCCTGCACCTCCATCTACCTAACCAGCTCAGTCCTCCTCTGACAACCTCACCTAACCAGCAACACCTGGGGCTCTGATTGGGCCTCTGCCAGCCGCACCTGGGCTCAATAAAGGACCGGTGATTAGGTGAAGCTCATGTACCCTGGACTGTTTCTTTATTCAAACGTGTGTGAAGAAGTCTCTCACAGGTCTATGTTTTCTGTGTTTCTTTATTCAAACGTGTGTGAAGAAGTCTCTCACAGGTCTATGTTTTCTGTGTTTCTTTATTCAAACGTGTGTGAAGAAGTCTCTCACAGGTCTATATTTTCTGTGTTTCTTTAGACACCAGCAGAGTACACCTCCCTGACTGGCATCAAGTCCACAGAGAGGCGTACTACCATCGTCCATGGCCTGCGTGATGTAAGTGCTCCCTGTTTTCTTAACACCATTTTCTTAACAAAAGTCTGTGTCCAGTCGTCCAGTATTTCTGTAGGCTATGTGAGCCGCATATCAAGACCAGCATCGATTTGGTTTTCATAGTTTAAATTAATGTGTAAGTGCAAAATGGAAGGACAGACTGACAGACAGACTGACGGACTGAGAAACTCACAGACAGATAGACAGACTGACAGATAGACTAAACCTTCGATCCATTTGACACTTGACAAGTCTTGTATTGTAATTGCTATGACTACCAGTTAGACAGACAGACAGACAGACATGAATACTGTATATCTAGTGTTCATTTGCTGCTTTTCAAATGAGCTGTGAGGTGAATGTGACTGAACTGTCATTGACTGTGTTTGTAAATGCAGCTCTACCCAAAGGCAGCGGAAGCCGGGGAGGAGGAAGCCATGGCGTTCCTCACCTTAATGGAGCAGATGATGGCTGTGGACGCCAAGCTGAGAGCCACGCCCAGCGACGCTCTGCAGTCCATCTTCATCACCATGGAGGACGCCACCAGCTCTTGGTAAGTGTGTGTGTGTCAGTGTGTGTGTTGTGTGAACACTGTTAACAGACAGTGGTTAGACAGGTGTTTGAGAGATGAAGTGAAGGATGATCAATTGATGGATTGATTGATGTATTGATTGATTGTCATACTTCTTGCAGGGAACATGACAGCGCTGATGACACTGTCCTGGCTGACACCAGCACTGTTCCAGCTGACACCAGCACTGTTCCAGCTGACGAGCCTTCCTGTCCCACTGAGACAGCTGAGGAGGCGTTGACCGCTGACCCAATCACTGAGGTCAAGAAAAAAAGTAAGATTCAAGGCCAAATGTGATCTGTTCAGGTTTCTGCTTCAAATTATATGTCCTAATGTTGAGAAGGGTGCTCGAGTCGTTTGACTAAATGTCAAATTGCTTTTCTTGCAGGGTTCAGACCTTTTAAGAAGTGGAGGCGAGTTGTCTCCAGGGTGAAGGCCCTGCTGTGTTGCCTTCCCCAGGATGATGTCTGAGCTGAGGCTGCACCTCCTCAGCTCCAGGTGCACACTGCACCTCCTCAGCTCCAGGTGCCGCCCGCACCTCCTCAGCTCCAGGTGCACACTGCACCTCCTCAGCTCCAGGTGCCGCCCGCACCTCCTCAGCTCCAGGTGCTCCCTGCACCTCCTCCGCCCCAGGTGCTCCCTGCACCACCTCCTCCGCTGCAGGTGGTGCCCGCACCTCCTCAGCTCCAGGTGCTGCCTGCACCTCCTCAGCTCCAGGTGCTCCCTGCACCTCCTCAGCTGCAGGTGCACCCTGCACCTCCTCCACCCCAGGTGCTCCCTGCACCACCTCCTCCGCTGCAGGTGCCCCTCGCACTGCCAGTCCTGGTGGCCCCCGCAGCTCCAGTCCCGGTGCACCTGCACCTCCAGTCCCGGTGCCCCCTGCACCTCCATCTACCTAACCAGCTCAGTCCTCCTCTGACAACCTCACCTAACCAGCAACACCTGGGGCTCTGATTGGGCCTCTGCCAGCCGCACCTGGGCTCAATAAAGGACCGGTGATTAGGTGAAGCTCATGTACCCTGGACTGTTTCTTTATTCAAACGTGTGTGAAGAAGTCTCTCACAGGTCTATGTTTTCTGTGTTTCTTTATTCAAACGTGTGTGAAGAAGTCTCTCACAGGTCTATGTTTTCTGTGTTTCTTTATTCAAACGTGTGTGAAGAAGTCTCTCACAGGTCTATATTTTCTGTGTTTCTTTAGACACCAGCAGAGTACACCTCCCTGACTGGCATCAAGTCCACAGAGAGGCGTACTACCATCGTCCATGGCCTGCGTGATGTAAGTGCTCCCTGTTTTCTTAACACCATTTTCTTAACAAAAGTATGTGTCCAGTCGTCCAGTATTTCTGTAGGCTATGTGAGCCGCATATCAAGACCAGCATCGATTTGGTTTTCATAGTTTAAATTAATGTGTAAGTGCAAAATGGAAGGACAGACTGACAGACAGACTGACGGACTGAGAAACTCACAGACAGATAGACAGACTGACAGATAGACTAAACCTTCGATCCATTTGACACTTGACAAGTCTTGTATTGTAATTGCTATGACTACCAGTTAGACAGACAGACAGACAGACATGAATACTGTATATCTAGTGTTCATTTGCTGCTTTTCAAATGAGCTGTGAGGTGAATGTGACTGAACTGTCATTGACTGTGTTTGTAAATGCAGCTCTACCCAAAGGCAGCGGAAGCCGGGGAGGAGGAAGCCATGGCGTTCCTCACCTTAATGGAGCAGATGATGGCTGTGGACGCCAAGCTGAGAGCCACGCCCAGCGACGCTCTGCAGTCCATCTTCATCACCATGGAGGACGCCACCAGCTCTTGGTAAGTGTGTGTGTGTCAGTGTGTGTGTTGTGTGAACACTGTTAACAGACAGTGGTTAGACAGGTGTTTGAGAGATGAAGTGAAGGATGATCAATTGATGGATTGATTGATGTATTGATTGATTGTCATACTTCTTGCAGGGAACATGACAGCGCTGATGACACTGTCCTGGCTGACACCAGCACTGTTCCAGCTGACACCAGCACTGTTCCAGCTGACGAGCCTTCCTGTCCCACTGAGACAGCTGAGGAGGCGTTGACCGCTGACCCAATCACTGAGGTCAAGAAAAAAAGTAAGATTCAAGGCCAAATGTGATCTGTTCAGGTTTCTGCTTCAAATTATATGTCCTAATGTTGAGAAGGGTGCTCGAGTCGTTTGACTAAATGTCAAATTGCTTTTCTTGCAGGGTTCAGACCTTTTAAGAAGTGGAGGCGAGTTGTCTCCAGGGTGAAGGCCCTGCTGTGTTGCCTTCCCCAGGATGATGTCTGAGCTGAGGCTGCACCTCCTCAGCTCCAGGTGCACACTGCACCTCCTCAGCTCCAGGTGCCGCCCGCACCTCCTCAGCTCCAGGTGCACACTGCACCTCCTCAGCTCCAGGTGCCGCCCGCACCTCCTCAGCTCCAGGTGCTCCCTGCACCTCCTCCGCCCCAGGTGCTCCCTGCACCACCTCCTCCGCTGCAGGTGGTGCCCGCACCTCCTCAGCTCCAGGTGCTGCCTGCACCTCCTCAGCTCCAGGTGCTCCCTGCACCTCCTCAGCTGCAGGTGCACCCTGCACCTCCTCCACCCCAGGTGCTCCCTGCACCACCTCCTCCGCTGCAGGTGCCCCTCGCACTGCCAGTCCTGGTGGCCCCCGCAGCTCCAGTCCCGGTGCACCTGCACCTCCAGTCCCGGTGCCCCCTGCACCTCCATCTACCTAACCAGCTCAGTCCTCCTCTGACAACCTCACCTAACCAGCAACACCTGGGGCTCTGATTGGGCCTCTGCCAGCCGCACCTGGGCTCAATAAAGGACCGGTGATTAGGTGAAGCTCATGTACCCTGGACTGTTTCTTTATTCAAACGTGTGTGAAGAAGTCTCTCACAGGTCTATGTTTTCTGTGTTTCTTTATTCAAACGTGTGTGAAGAAGTCTCTCACAGGTCTATGTTTTCTGTGTTTCTTTATTCAAACGTGTGTGAAGAAGTCTCTCACAGGTCTATATTTTCTGTGTTTCTTTAGACACCAGCAGAGTACACCTCCCTGACTGGCATCAAGTCCACAGAGAGGCGTACTACCATCGTCCATGGCCTGCGTGATGTAAGTGCTCCCTGTTTTCTTAACACCATTTTCTTAACAAAAGTCTGTGTCCAGTCGTCCAGTATTTCTGTAGGCTATGTGAGCCGCATATCAAGACCAGCATCGATTTGGTTTTCATAGTTTAAATTAATGTGTAAGTGCAAAATGGAAGGACAGACTGACAGACAGACTGACGGACTGAGAAACTCACAGACAGATAGACAGACTGACAGATAGACTAAACCTTCGATCCATTTGACACTTGACAAGTCTTGTATTGTAATTGCTATGACTACCAGTTAGACAGACAGACAGACAGACAGACATGAATACTGTATATCTAGTGTTCATTTGCTGCTTTTCAAATGAGCTGTGAGGTGAATGTGACTGAACTGTCATTGACTGTGTTTGTAAATGCAGCTCTACCCAAAGGCAGCGGAAGCCGGGGAGGAGGAAGCCATGGCGTTCCTCACCTTAATGGAGCAGATGATGGCTGTGGACGCCAAGCTGAGAGCCACGCCCAGCGACGCTCTGCAGTCCATCTTCATCACCATGGAGGACGCCACCAGCTCTTGGTAAGTGTGTGTGTGTCAGTGTGTGTGTTGTGTGAACACTGTTAACAGACAGTGGTTAGACAGGTGTTTGAGAGATGAAGTGAAGGATGATCAATTGATGGATTGATTGATGTATTGATTGATTGTCATACTTCTTGCAGGGAACATGACAGCGCTGATGACACTGTCCTGGCTGACACCAGCACTGTTCCAGCTGACACCAGCACTGTTCCAGCTGACGAGCCTTCCTGTCCCACTGAGACAGCTGAGGAGGCGTTGACCGCTGACCCAATCACTGAGGTCAAGAAAAAAAGTAAGATTCAAGGCCAAATGTGATCTGTTCAGGTTTCTGCTTCAAATTATATGTCCTAATGTTGAGAAGGGTGCTCGAGTCGTTTGACTAAATGTCAAATTGCTTTTCTTGCAGGGTTCAGACCTTTTAAGAAGTGGAGGCGAGTTGTCTCCAGGGTGAAGGCCCTGCTGTGTTGCCTTCCCCAGGATGATGTCTGAGCTGAGGCTGCACCTCCTCAGCTCCAGGTGCACACTGCACCTCCTCAGCTCCAGGTGCCGCCCGCACCTCCTCAGCTCCAGGTGCACACTGCACCTCCTCAGCTCCAGGTGCCGCCCGCACCTCCTCAGCTCCAGGTGCTCCCTGCACCTCCTCCGCCCCAGGTGCTCCCTGCACCACCTCCTCCGCTGCAGGTGGTGCCCGCACCTCCTCAGCTCCAGGTGCTGCCTGCACCTCCTCAGCTCCAGGTGCTCCCTGCACCTCCTCAGCTGCAGGTGCACCCTGCACCTCCTCCACCCCAGGTGCTCCCTGCACCACCTCCTCCGCTGCAGGTGCCCCTCGCACTGCCAGTCCTGGTGGCCCCCGCAGCTCCAGTCCCGGTGCACCTGCACCTCCAGTCCCGGTGCCCCCTGCACCTCCATCTACCTAACCAGCTCAGTCCTCCTCTGACAACCTCACCTAACCAGCAACACCTGGGGCTCTGATTGGGCCTCTGCCAGCCGCACCTGGGCTCAATAAAGGACCGGTGATTAGGTGAAGCTCATGTACCCTGGACTGTTTCTTTATTCAAACGTGTGTGAAGAAGTCTCTCACAGGTCTATGTTTTCTGTGTTTCTTTATTCAAACGTGTGTGAAGAAGTCTCTCACAGGTCTATGTTTTCTGTGTTTCTTTAGACACCAGCAGAGTACACCTCCCTGACTGGCATCAAGTCCACAGAGAGGCGTACTACCATCGTCCATGGCCTGCGTGATGTAAGTGCTCCCTGTTTTCTTAACACCATTTTCTTAACAAAAGTCTGTGTCCAGTCGTCCAGTATTTCTGTAGGCTATGTGAGCCGCATATCAAGACCAGCATCGATTTGGTTTTCATAGTTTAAATTAATGTGTAAGTGCAAAATGGAAGGACAGACTGACAGACAGACTGACGGACTGAGAAACTCACAGACAGATAGACAGACTGACAGATAGACTAAACCTTCGATCCATTTGACACTTGACAAGTCTTGTATTGTAATTGCTATGACTACCAGTTAGACAGACAGACAGACAGACATGAATACTGTATATCTAGTGTTCATTTGCTGCTTTTCAAATGAGCTGTGAGGTGAATGTGACTGAACTGTCATTGACTGTGTTTGTAAATGCAGCTCTACCCAAAGGCAGCGGAAGCCGGGGAGGAGGAAGCCATGGCGTTCCTCACCTTAATGGAGCAGATGATGGCTGTGGACGCCAAGCTGAGAGCCACGCCCAGCGACGCTCTGCAGTCCATCTTCATCACCATGGAGGACGCCACCAGCTCTTGGTAAGTGTGTGTGTGTCAGTGTGTGTGTTGTGTGAACACTGTTAACAGACAGTGGTTAGACAGGTGTTTGAGAGATGAAGTGAAGGATGATCAATTGATGGATTGATTGATGTATTGATTGATTGTCATACTTCTTGCAGGGAACATGACAGCGCTGATGACACTGTCCTGGCTGACACCAGCACTGTTCCAGCTGACACCAGCACTGTTCCAGCTGACGAGCCTTCCTGTCCCACTGAGACAGCTGAGGAGGCGTTGACCGCTGACCCAATCACTGAGGTCAAGAAAAAAAGTAAGATTCAAGGCCAAATGTGATCTGTTCAGGTTTCTGCTTCAAATTATATGTCCTAATGTTGAGAAGGGTGCTCGAGTCGTTTGACTAAATGTCAAATTGCTTTTCTTGCAGGGTTCAGACCTTTTAAGAAGTGGAGGCGAGTTGTCTCCAGGGTGAAGGCCCTGCTGTGTTGCCTTCCCCAGGATGATGTCTGAGCTGAGGCTGCACCTCCTCAGCTCCAGGTGCACACTGCACCTCCTCAGCTCCAGGTGCCGCCCGCACCTCCTCAGCTCCAGGTGCACACTGCACCTCCTCAGCTCCAGGTGCCGCCCGCACCTCCTCAGCTCCAGGTGCTCCCTGCACCTCCTCCGCCCCAGGTGCTCCCTGCACCACCTCCTCCGCTGCAGGTGGTGCCCGCACCTCCTCAGCTCCAGGTGCTGCCTGCACCTCCTCAGCTCCAGGTGCTCCCTGCACCTCCTCAGCTGCAGGTGCACCCTGCACCTCCTCCACCCCAGGTGCTCCCTGCACCACCTCCTCCGCTGCAGGTGCCCCTCGCACTGCCAGTCCTGGTGGCCCCCGCAGCTCCAGTCCCGGTGCACCTGCACCTCCAGTCCCGGTGCCCCCTGCACCTCCATCTACCTAACCAGCTCAGTCCTCCTCTGACAACCTCACCTAACCAGCAACACCTGGGGCTCTGATTGGGCCTCTGCCAGCCGCACCTGGGCTCAATAAAGGACCGGTGATTAGGTGAAGCTCATGTACCCTGGACTGTTTCTTTATTCAAACGTGTGTGAAGAAGTCTCTCACAGGTCTATGTTTTCTGTGTTTCTTTATTCAAACGTGTGTGAAGAAGTCTCTCACAGGTCTATGTTTTCTGTGTTTCTTTAGACACCAGCAGAGTACACCTCCCTGACTGGCATCAAGTCCACAGAGAGGCGTACTACCATCGTCCATGGCCTGCGTGATGTAAGTGCTCCCTGTTTTCTTAACACCATTTTCTTAACAAAAGTCTGTGTCCAGTCGTCCAGTATTTCTGTAGGCTATGTGAGCCGCATATCAAGACCAGCATCGATTTGGTTTTCATAGTTTAAATTAATGTGTAAGTGCAAAATGGAAGGACAGACTGACAGACAGACTGACGGACTGAGAAACTCACAGACAGATAGACAGACTGACAGATAGACTAAACCTTCGATCCATTTGACACTTGACAAGTCTTGTATTGTAATTGCTATGACTACCAGTTAGACAGACAGACAGACAGACATGAATACTGTATATCTAGTGTTCATTTGCTGCTTTTCAAATGAGCTGTGAGGTGAATGTGACTGAACTGTCATTGACTGTGTTTGTAAATGCAGCTCTACCCAAAGGCAGCGGAAGCCGGGGAGGAGGAAGCCATGGCGTTCCTCACCTTAATGGAGCAGATGATGGCTGTGGACGCCAAGCTGAGAGCCACGCCCAGCGACGCTCTGCAGTCCATCTTCATCACCATGGAGGACGCCACCAGCTCTTGGTAAGTGTGTGTGTGTCAGTGTGTGTGTTGTGTGAACACTGTTAACAGACAGTGGTTAGACAGGTGTTTGAGAGATGAAGTGAAGGATGATCAATTGATGGATTGATTGATGTATTGATTGATTGTCATACTTCTTGCAGGGAACATGACAGCGCTGATGACACTGTCCTGGCTGACACCAGCACTGTTCCAGCTGACACCAGCACTGTTCCAGCTGACGAGCCTTCCTGTCCCACTGAGACAGCTGAGGAGGCGTTGACCGCTGACCCAATCACTGAGGTCAAGAAAAAAAGTAAGATTCAAGGCCAAATGTGATCTGTTCAGGTTTCTGCTTCAAATTATATGTCCTAATGTTGAGAAGGGTGCTCGAGTCGTTTGACTAAATGTCAAATTGCTTTTCTTGCAGGGTTCAGACCTTTTAAGAAGTGGAGGCGAGTTGTCTCCAGGGTGAAGGCCCTGCTGTGTTGCCTTCCCCAGGATGATGTCTGAGCTGAGGCTGCACCTCCTCAGCTCCAGGTGCACACTGCACCTCCTCAGCTCCAGGTGCCGCCCGCACCTCCTCAGCTCCAGGTGCACACTGCACCTCCTCAGCTCCAGGTGCCGCCCGCACCTCCTCAGCTCCAGGTGCTCCCTGCACCTCCTCCGCCCCAGGTGCTCCCTGCACCACCTCCTCCGCTGCAGGTGGTGCCCGCACCTCCTCAGCTCCAGGTGCTGCCTGCACCTCCTCAGCTCCAGGTGCTCCCTGCACCTCCTCAGCTGCAGGTGCACCCTGCACCTCCTCCACCCCAGGTGCTCCCTGCACCACCTCCTCCGCTGCAGGTGCCCCTCGCACTGCCAGTCCTGGTGGCCCCCGCAGCTCCAGTCCCGGTGCACCTGCACCTCCAGTCCCGGTGCCCCCTGCACCTCCATCTACCTAACCAGCTCAGTCCTCCTCTGACAACCTCACCTAACCAGCAACACCTGGGGCTCTGATTGGGCCTCTGCCAGCCGCACCTGGGCTCAATAAAGGACCGGTGATTAGGTGAAGCTCATGTACCCTGGACTGTTTCTTTATTCAAACGTGTGTGAAGAAGTCTCTCACAGGTCTATGTTTTCTGTGTTTCTTTATTCAAACGTGTGTGAAGAAGTCTCTCACAGGTCTATGTTTTCTGTGTTTCTTTAGACACCAGCAGAGTACACCTCCCTGACTGGCATCAAGTCCACAGAGAGGCGTACTACCATCGTCCATGGCCTGCGTGATGTAAGTGCTCCCTGTTTTCTTAACACCATTTTCTTAACAAAAGTCTGTGTCCAGTCGTCCAGTATTTCTGTAGGCTATGTGAGCCGCATATCAAGACCAGCATCGATTTGGTTTTCATAGTTTAAATTAATGTGTAAGTGCAAAATGGAAGGACAGACTGACAGACAGACTGACGGACTGAGAAACTCACAGACAGATAGACAGACTGACAGATAGACTAAACCTTCGATCCATTTGACACTTGACAAGTCTTGTATTGTAATTGCTATGACTACCAGTTAGACAGACAGACAGACAGACATGAATACTGTATATCTAGTGTTCATTTGCTGCTTTTCAAATGAGCTGTGAGGTGAATGTGACTGAACTGTCATTGACTGTGTTTGTAAATGCAGCTCTACCCAAAGGCAGCGGAAGCCGGGGAGGAGGAAGCCATGGCGTTCCTCACCTTAATGGAGCAGATGATGGCTGTGGACGCCAAGCTGAGAGCCACGCCCAGCGACGCTCTGCAGTCCATCTTCATCACCATGGAGGACGCCACCAGCTCTTGGTAAGTGTGTGTGTGTCAGTGTGTGTGTTGTGTGAACACTGTTAACAGACAGTGGTTAGACAGGTGTTTGAGAGATGAAGTGAAGGATGATCAATTGATGGATTGATTGATGTATTGATTGATTGTCATACTTCTTGCAGGGAACATGACAGCGCTGATGACACTGTCCTGGCTGACACCAGCACTGTTCCAGCTGACACCAGCACTGTTCCAGCTGACGAGCCTTCCTGTCCCACTGAGACAGCTGAGGAGGCGTTGACCGCTGACCCAATCACTGAGGTCAAGAAAAAAAGTAAGATTCAAGGCCAAATGTGATCTGTTCAGGTTTCTGCTTCAAATTATATGTCCTAATGTTGAGAAGGGTGCTCGAGTCGTTTGACTAAATGTCAAATTGCTTTTCTTGCAGGGTTCAGACCTTTTAAGAAGTGGAGGCGAGTTGTCTCCAGGGTGAAGGCCCTGCTGTGTTGCCTTCCCCAGGATGATGTCTGAGCTGAGGCTGCACCTCCTCAGCTCCAGGTGCACACTGCACCTCCTCAGCTCCAGGTGCCGCCCGCACCTCCTCAGCTCCAGGTGCACACTGCACCTCCTCAGCTCCAGGTGCCGCCCGCACCTCCTCAGCTCCAGGTGCTCCCTGCACCTCCTCCGCCCCAGGTGCTCCCTGCACCACCTCCTCCGCTGCAGGTGGTGCCCGCACCTCCTCAGCTCCAGGTGCTGCCTGCACCTCCTCAGCTCCAGGTGCTCCCTGCACCTCCTCAGCTGCAGGTGCACCCTGCACCTCCTCCACCCCAGGTGCTCCCTGCACCACCTCCTCCGCTGCAGGTGCCCCTCGCACTGCCAGTCCTGGTGGCCCCCGCAGCTCCAGTCCCGGTGCACCTGCACCTCCAGTCCCGGTGCCCCCTGCACCTCCATCTACCTAACCAGCTCAGTCCTCCTCTGACAACCTCACCTAACCAGCAACACCTGGGGCTCTGATTGGGCCTCTGCCAGCCGCACCTGGGCTCAATAAAGGACCGGTGATTAGGTGAAGCTCATGTACCCTGGACTGTTTCTTTATTCAAACGTGTGTGAAGAAGTCTCTCACAGGTCTATGTTTTCTGTGTTTCTTTATTCAAACGTGTGTGAAGAAGTCTCTCACAGGTCTATATTTTCTGTGTTTCTTTAGACACCAGCAGAGTACACCTCCCTGACTGGCATCAAGTCCACAGAGAGGCGTACTACCATCGTCCATGGCCTGCGTGATGTAAGTGCTCCCTGTTTTCTTAACACCATTTTCTTAACAAAAGTCTGTGTCCAGTCGTCCAGTATTTCTGTAGGCTATGTGAGCCGCATATCAAGACCAGCATCGATTTGGTTTTCATAGTTTAAATTAATGTGTAAGTGCAAAATGGAAGGACAGACTGACAGACAGACTGACGGACTGAGAAACTCACAGACAGATAGACAGACTGACAGATAGACTAAACCTTCGATCCATTTGACACTTGACAAGTCTTGTATTGTAATTGCTATGACTACCAGTTAGACAGACAGACAGACAGACATGAATACTGTATATCTAGTGTTCATTTGCTGCTTTTCAAATGAGCTGTGAGGTGAATGTGACTGAACTGTCATTGACTGTGTTTGTAAATGCAGCTCTACCCAAAGGCAGCGGAAGCCGGGGAGGAGGAAGCCATGGCGTTCCTCACCTTAATGGAGCAGATGATGGCTGTGGACGCCAAGCTGAGAGCCACGCCCAGCGACGCTCTGCAGTCCATCTTCATCACCATGGAGGACGCCACCAGCTCTTGGTAAGTGTGTGTGTGTCAGTGTGTGTGTTGTGTGAACACTGTTAACAGACAGTGGTTAGACAGGTGTTTGAGAGATGAAGTGAAGGATGATCAATTGATGGATTGATTGATGTATTGATTGATTGTCATACTTCTTGCAGGGAACATGACAGCGCTGATGACACTGTCCTGGCTGACACCAGCACTGTTCCAGCTGACACCAGCACTGTTCCAGCTGACGAGCCTTCCTGTCCCACTGAGACAGCTGAGGAGGCGTTGACCGCTGACCCAATCACTGAGGTCAAGAAAAAAAGTAAGATTCAAGGCCAAATGTGATCTGTTCAGGTTTCTGCTTCAAATTATATGTCCTAATGTTGAGAAGGGTGCTCGAGTCGTTTGACTAAATGTCAAATTGCTTTTCTTGCAGGGTTCAGACCTTTTAAGAAGTGGAGGCGAGTTGTCTCCAGGGTGAAGGCCCTGCTGTGTTGCCTTCCCCAGGATGATGTCTGAGCTGAGGCTGCACCTCCTCAGCTCCAGGTGCACACTGCACCTCCTCAGCTCCAGGTGCCGCCCGCACCTCCTCAGCTCCAGGTGCACACTGCACCTCCTCAGCTCCAGGTGCCGCCCGCACCTCCTCAGCTCCAGGTGCTCCCTGCACCTCCTCCGCCCCAGGTGCTCCCTGCACCACCTCCTCCGCTGCAGGTGGTGCCCGCACCTCCTCAGCTCCAGGTGCTGCCTGCACCTCCTCAGCTCCAGGTGCTCCCTGCACCTCCTCAGCTGCAGGTGCACCCTGCACCTCCTCCACCCCAGGTGCTCCCTGCACCACCTCCTCCGCTGCAGGTGCCCCTCGCACTGCCAGTCCTGGTGGCCCCCGCAGCTCCAGTCCCGGTGCACCTGCACCTCCAGTCCCGGTGCCCCCTGCACCTCCATCTACCTAACCAGCTCAGTCCTCCTCTGACAACCTCACCTAACCAGCAACACCTGGGGCTCTGATTGGGCCTCTGCCAGCCGCACCTGGGCTCAATAAAGGACCGGTGATTAGGTGAAGCTCATGTACCCTGGACTGTTTCTTTATTCAAACGTGTGTGAAGAAGTCTCTCACAGGTCTATGTTTTCTGTGTTTCTTTATTCAAACGTGTGTGAAGAAGTCTCTCACAGGTCTATATTTTCTGTGTTTCTTTAGACACCAGCAGAGTACACCTCCCTGACTGGCATCAAGTCCACAGAGAGGCGTACTACCATCGTCCATGGCCTGCGTGATGTAAGTGCTCCCTGTTTTCTTAACACCATTTTCTTAACAAAAGTCTGTGTCCAGTCGTCCAGTATTTCTGTAGGCTATGTGAGCCGCATATCAAGACCAGCATCGATTTGGTTTTCATAGTTTAAATTAATGTGTAAGTGCAAAATGGAAGGACAGACTGACAGACAGACTGACGGACTGAGAAACTCACAGACAGATAGACAGACTGACAGATAGACTAAACCTTCGATCCATTTGACACTTGACAAGTCTTGTATTGTAATTGCTATGACTACCAGTTAGACAGACAGACAGACAGACATGAATACTGTATATCTAGTGTTCATTTGCTGCTTTTCAAATGAGCTGTGAGGTGAATGTGACTGAACTGTCATTGACTGTGTTTGTAAATGCAGCTCTACCCAAAGGCAGCGGAAGCCGGGGAGGAGGAAGCCATGGCGTTCCTCACCTTAATGGAGCAGATGATGGCTGTGGACGCCAAGCTGAGAGCCACGCCCAGCGACGCTCTGCAGTCCATCTTCATCACCATGGAGGACGCCACCAGCTCTTGGTAAGTGTGTGTGTGTCAGTGTGTGTGTTGTGTGAACACTGTTAACAGACAGTGGTTAGACAGGTGTTTGAGAGATGAAGTGAAGGATGATCAATTGATGGATTGATTGATGTATTGATTGATTGTCATACTTCTTGCAGGGAACATGACAGCGCTGATGACACTGTCCTGGCTGACACCAGCACTGTTCCAGCTGACACCAGCACTGTTCCAGCTGACGAGCCTTCCTGTCCCACTGAGACAGCTGAGGAGGCGTTGACCGCTGACCCAATCACTGAGGTCAAGAAAAAAAGTAAGATTCAAGGCCAAATGTGATCTGTTCAGGTTTCTGCTTCAAATTATATGTCCTAATGTTGAGAAGGGTGCTCGAGTCGTTTGACTAAATGTCAAATTGCTTTTCTTGCAGGGTTCAGACCTTTTAAGAAGTGGAGGCGAGTTGTCTCCAGGGTGAAGGCCCTGCTGTGTTGCCTTCCCCAGGATGATGTCTGAGCTGAGGCTGCACCTCCTCAGCTCCAGGTGCACACTGCACCTCCTCAGCTCCAGGTGCCGCCCGCACCTCCTCAGCTCCAGGTGCACACTGCACCTCCTCAGCTCCAGGTGCCGCCCGCACCTCCTCAGCTCCAGGTGCTCCCTGCACCTCCTCCGCCCCAGGTGCTCCCTGCACCACCTCCTCCGCTGCAGGTGGTGCCCGCACCTCCTCAGCTCCAGGTGCTGCCTGCACCTCCTCAGCTCCAGGTGCTCCCTGCACCTCCTCAGCTGCAGGTGCACCCTGCACCTCCTCCACCCCAGGTGCTCCCTGCACCACCTCCTCCGCTGCAGGTGCCCCTCGCACTGCCAGTCCTGGTGGCCCCCGCAGCTCCAGTCCCGGTGCACCTGCACCTCCAGTCCCGGTGCCCCCTGCACCTCCATCTACCTAACCAGCTCAGTCCTCCTCTGACAACCTCACCTAACCAGCAACACCTGGGGCTCTGATTGGGCCTCTGCCAGCCGCACCTGGGCTCAATAAAGGACCGGTGATTAGGTGAAGCTCATGTACCCTGGACTGTTTCTTTATTCAAACGTGTGTGAAGAAGTCTCTCACAGGTCTATGTTTTCTGTGTTTCTTTATTCAAACGTGTGTGAAGAAGTCTCTCACAGGTCTATATTTTCTGTGTTTCTTTAGACACCAGCAGAGTACACCTCCCTGACTGGCATCAAGTCCACAGAGAGGCGTACTACCATCGTCCATGGCCTGCGTGATGTAAGTGCTCCCTGTTTTCTTAACACCATTTTCTTAACAAAAGTCTGTGTCCAGTCGTCCAGTATTTCTGTAGGCTATGTGAGCCGCATATCAAGACCAGCATCGATTTGGTTTTCATAGTTTAAATTAATGTGTAAGTGCAAAATGGAAGGACAGACTGACAGACAGACTGACGGACTGAGAAACTCACAGACAGATAGACAGACTGACAGATAGACTAAACCTTCGATCCATTTGACACTTGACAAGTCTTGTATTGTAATTGCTATGACTACCAGTTAGACAGACAGACAGACAGACATGAATACTGTATATCTAGTGTTCATTTGCTGCTTTTCAAATGAGCTGTGAGGTGAATGTGACTGAACTGTCATTGACTGTGTTTGTAAATGCAGCTCTACCCAAAGGCAGCGGAAGCCGGGGAGGAGGAAGCCATGGCGTTCCTCACCTTAATGGAGCAGATGATGGCTGTGGACGCCAAGCTGAGAGCCACGCCCAGCGACGCTCTGCAGTCCATCTTCATCACCATGGAGGACGCCACCAGCTCTTGGTAAGTGTGTGTGTGTCAGTGTGTGTGTTGTGTGAACACTGTTAACAGACAGTGGTTAGACAGGTGTTTGAGAGATGAAGTGAAGGATGATCAATTGATGGATTGATTGATGTATTGATTGATTGTCATACTTCTTGCAGGGAACATGACAGCGCTGATGACACTGTCCTGGCTGACACCAGCACTGTTCCAGCTGACACCAGCACTGTTCCAGCTGACGAGCCTTCCTGTCCCACTGAGACAGCTGAGGAGGCGTTGACCGCTGACCCAATCACTGAGGTCAAGAAAAAAAGTAAGATTCAAGGCCAAATGTGATCTGTTCAGGTTTCTGCTTCAAATTATATGTCCTAATGTTGAGAAGGGTGCTCGAGTCGTTTGACTAAATGTCAAATTGCTTTTCTTGCAGGGTTCAGACCTTTTAAGAAGTGGAGGCGAGTTGTCTCCAGGGTGAAGGCCCTGCTGTGTTGCCTTCCCCAGGATGATGTCTGAGCTGAGGCTGCACCTCCTCAGCTCCAGGTGCACACTGCACCTCCTCAGCTCCAGGTGCCGCCCGCACCTCCTCAGCTCCAGGTGCACACTGCACCTCCTCAGCTCCAGGTGCCGCCCGCACCTCCTCAGCTCCAGGTGCTCCCTGCACCTCCTCCGCCCCAGGTGCTCCCTGCACCACCTCCTCCGCTGCAGGTGGTGCCCGCACCTCCTCAGCTCCAGGTGCTGCCTGCACCTCCTCAGCTCCAGGTGCTCCCTGCACCTCCTCAGCTGCAGGTGCACCCTGCACCTCCTCCACCCCAGGTGCTCCCTGCACCACCTCCTCCGCTGCAGGTGCCCCTCGCACTGCCAGTCCTGGTGGCCCCCGCAGCTCCAGTCCCGGTGCACCTGCACCTCCAGTCCCGGTGCCCCCTGCACCTCCATCTACCTAACCAGCTCAGTCCTCCTCTGACAACCTCACCTAACCAGCAACACCTGGGGCTCTGATTGGGCCTCTGCCAGCCGCACCTGGGCTCAATAAAGGACCGGTGATTAGGTGAAGCTCATGTACCCTGGACTGTTTCTTTATTCAAACGTGTGTGAAGAAGTCTCTCACAGGTCTATGTTTTCTGTGTTTCTTTATTCAAACGTGTGTGAAGAAGTCTCTCACAGGTCTATATTTTCTGTGTTTCTTTAGACACCAGCAGAGTACACCTCCCTGACTGGCATCAAGTCCACAGAGAGGCGTACTACCATCGTCCATGGCCTGCGTGATGTAAGTGCTCCCTGTTTTCTTAACACCATTTTCTTAACAAAAGTCTGTGTCCAGTCGTCCAGTATTTCTGTAGGCTATGTGAGCCGCATATCAAGACCAGCATCGATTTGGTTTTCATAGTTTAAATTAATGTGTAAGTGCAAAATGGAAGGACAGACTGACAGACAGACTGACGGACTGAGAAACTCACAGACAGATAGACAGACTGACAGATAGACTAAACCTTCGATCCATTTGACACTTGACAAGTCTTGTATTGTAATTGCTATGACTACCAGTTAGACAGACAGACAGACAGACATGAATACTGTATATCTAGTGTTCATTTGCTGCTTTTCAAATGAGCTGTGAGGTGAATGTGACTGAACTGTCATTGACTGTGTTTGTAAATGCAGCTCTACCCAAAGGCAGCGGAAGCCGGGGAGGAGGAAGCCATGGCGTTCCTCACCTTAATGGAGCAGATGATGGCTGTGGACGCCAAGCTGAGAGCCACGCCCAGCGACGCTCTGCAGTCCATCTTCATCACCATGGAGGACGCCACCAGCTCTTGGTAAGTGTGTGTGTGTCAGTGTGTGTGTTGTGTGAACACTGTTAACAGACAGTGGTTAGACAGGTGTTTGAGAGATGAAGTGAAGGATGATCAATTGATGGATTGATTGATGTATTGATTGATTGTCATACTTCTTGCAGGGAACATGACAGCGCTGATGACACTGTCCTGGCTGACACCAGCACTGTTCCAGCTGACACCAGCACTGTTCCAGCTGACGAGCCTTCCTGTCCCACTGAGACAGCTGAGGAGGCGTTGACCGCTGACCCAATCACTGAGGTCAAGAAAAAAAGTAAGATTCAAGGCCAAATGTGATCTGTTCAGGTTTCTGCTTCAAATTATATGTCCTAATGTTGAGAAGGGTGCTCGAGTCGTTTGACTAAATGTCAAATTGCTTTTCTTGCAGGGTTCAGACCTTTTAAGAAGTGGAGGCGAGTTGTCTCCAGGGTGAAGGCCCTGCTGTGTTGCCTTCCCCAGGATGATGTCTGAGCTGAGGCTGCACCTCCTCAGCTCCAGGTGCACACTGCACCTCCTCAGCTCCAGGTGCCGCCCGCACCTCCTCAGCTCCAGGTGCACACTGCACCTCCTCAGCTCCAGGTGCCGCCCGCACCTCCTCAGCTCCAGGTGCTCCCTGCACCTCCTCCGCCCCAGGTGCTCCCTGCACCACCTCCTCCGCTGCAGGTGGTGCCCGCACCTCCTCAGCTCCAGGTGCTGCCTGCACCTCCTCAGCTCCAGGTGCTCCCTGCACCTCCTCAGCTGCAGGTGCACCCTGCACCTCCTCCACCCCAGGTGCTCCCTGCACCACCTCCTCCGCTGCAGGTGCCCCTCGCACTGCCAGTCCTGGTGGCCCCCGCAGCTCCAGTCCCGGTGCACCTGCACCTCCAGTCCCGGTGCCCCCTGCACCTCCATCTACCTAACCAGCTCAGTCCTCCTCTGACAACCTCACCTAACCAGCAACACCTGGGGCTCTGATTGGGCCTCTGCCAGCCGCACCTGGGCTCAATAAAGGACCGGTGATTAGGTGAAGCTCATGTACCCTGGACTGTTTCTTTATTCAAACGTGTGTGAAGAAGTCTCTCACAGGTCTATGTTTTCTGTGTTTCTTTATTCAAACGTGTGTGAAGAAGTCTCTCACAGGTCTATATTTTCTGTGTTTCTTTAGACACCAGCAGAGTACACCTCCCTGACTGGCATCAAGTCCACAGAGAGGCGTACTACCATCGTCCATGGCCTGCGTGATGTAAGTGCTCCCTGTTTTCTTAACACCATTTTCTTAACAAAAGTCTGTGTCCAGTCGTCCAGTATTTCTGTAGGCTATGTGAGCCGCATATCAAGACCAGCATCGATTTGGTTTTCATAGTTTAAATTAATGTGTAAGTGCAAAATGGAAGGACAGACTGACAGACAGACTGACGGACTGAGAAACTCACAGACAGATAGACAGACTGACAGATAGACTAAACCTTCGATCCATTTGACACTTGACAAGTCTTGTATTGTAATTGCTATGACTACCAGTTAGACAGACAGACAGACAGACATGAATACTGTATATCTAGTGTTCATTTGCTGCTTTTCAAATGAGCTGTGAGGTGAATGTGACTGAACTGTCATTGACTGTGTTTGTAAATGCAGCTCTACCCAAAGGCAGCGGAAGCCGGGGAGGAGGAAGCCATGGCGTTCCTCACCTTAATGGAGCAGATGATGGCTGTGGACGCCAAGCTGAGAGCCACGCCCAGCGACGCTCTGCAGTCCATCTTCATCACCATGGAGGACGCCACCAGCTCTTGGTAAGTGTGTGTGTGTCAGTGTGTGTGTTGTGTGAACACTGTTAACAGACAGTGGTTAGACAGGTGTTTGAGAGATGAAGTGAAGGATGATCAATTGATGGATTGATTGATGTATTGATTGATTGTCATACTTCTTGCAGGGAACATGACAGCGCTGATGACACTGTCCTGGCTGACACCAGCACTGTTCCAGCTGACACCAGCACTGTTCCAGCTGACGAGCCTTCCTGTCCCACTGAGACAGCTGAGGAGGCGTTGACCGCTGACCCAATCACTGAGGTCAAGAAAAAAAGTAAGATTCAAGGCCAAATGTGATCTGTTCAGGTTTCTGCTTCAAATTATATGTCCTAATGTTGAGAAGGGTGCTCGAGTCGTTTGACTAAATGTCAAATTGCTTTTCTTGCAGGGTTCAGACCTTTTAAGAAGTGGAGGCGAGTTGTCTCCAGGGTGAAGGCCCTGCTGTGTTGCCTTCCCCAGGATGATGTCTGAGCTGAGGCTGCACCTCCTCAGCTCCAGGTGCACACTGCACCTCCTCAGCTCCAGGTGCCGCCCGCACCTCCTCAGCTCCAGGTGCACACTGCACCTCCTCAGCTCCAGGTGCCGCCCGCACCTCCTCAGCTCCAGGTGCTCCCTGCACCTCCTCCGCCCCAGGTGCTCCCTGCACCACCTCCTCCGCTGCAGGTGGTGCCCGCACCTCCTCAGCTCCAGGTGCTGCCTGCACCTCCTCAGCTCCAGGTGCTCCCTGCACCTCCTCAGCTGCAGGTGCACCCTGCACCTCCTCCACCCCAGGTGCTCCCTGCACCACCTCCTCCGCTGCAGGTGCCCCTCGCACTGCCAGTCCTGGTGGCCCCCGCAGCTCCAGTCCCGGTGCACCTGCACCTCCAGTCCCGGTGCCCCCTGCACCTCCATCTACCTAACCAGCTCAGTCCTCCTCTGACAACCTCACCTAACCAGCAACACCTGGGGCTCTGATTGGGCCTCTGCCAGCCGCACCTGGGCTCAATAAAGGACCGGTGATTAGGTGAAGCTCATGTAC
Organism: Poromitra crassiceps; assembly: GCF_964638095.1. Taxonomy (NCBI): domain Eukaryota; kingdom Metazoa; phylum Chordata; class Actinopteri; order Beryciformes; family Melamphaidae; genus Poromitra; species Poromitra crassiceps. The sequence goes on from NW_028152131.1 coordinate 103,967, forward strand.
CCTGGACTGTTTCTTTATTCAAACGTGTGTGAAGAAGTCTCTCACAGGTCTATGTTTTCTGTGTTTCTTTATTCAAACGTGTGTGAAGAAGTCTCTCACAGGTCTATATTTTCTGTGTTTCTTTAGACACCAGCAGAGTACACCTCCCTGACTGGCATCAAGTCCACAGAGAGGCGTACTACCATCGTCCATGGCCTGCGTGATGTAAGTGCTCCCTGTTTTCTTAACACCATTTTCTTAACAAAAGTCTGTGTCCAGTCGTCCAGTATTTCTGTAGGCTATGTGAGCCGCATATCAAGACCAGCATCGATTTGGTTTTCATAGTTTAAATTAATGTGTAAGTGCAAAATGGAAGGACAGACTGACAGACAGACTGACGGACTGAGAAACTCACAGACAGATAGACAGACTGACAGATAGACTAAACCTTCGATCCATTTGACACTTGACAAGTCTTGTATTGTAATTGCTATGACTACCAGTTAGACAGACAGACAGACAGACATGAATACTGTATATCTAGTGTTCATTTGCTGCTTTTCAAATGAGCTGTGAGGTGAATGTGACTGAACTGTCATTGACTGTGTTTGTAAATGCAGCTCTACCCAAAGGCAGCGGAAGCCGGGGAGGAGGAAGCCATGGCGTTCCTCACCTTAATGGAGCAGATGATGGCTGTGGACGCCAAGCTGAGAGCCACGCCCAGCGACGCTCTGCAGTCCATCTTCATCACCATGGAGGACGCCACCAGCTCTTGGTAAGTGTGTGTGTGTCAGTGTGTGTGTTGTGTGAACACTGTTAACAGACAGTGGTTAGACAGGTGTTTGAGAGATGAAGTGAAGGATGATCAATTGATGGATTGATTGATGTATTGATTGATTGTCATACTTCTTGCAGGGAACATGACAGCGCTGATGACACTGTCCTGGCTGACACCAGCACTGTTCCAGCTGACACCAGCACTGTTCCAGCTGACGAGCCTTCCTGTCCCACTGAGACAGCTGAGGAGGCGTTGACCGCTGACCCAATCACTGAGGTCAAGAAAAAAAGTAAGATTCAAGGCCAAATGTGATCTGTTCAGGTTTCTGCTTCAAATTATATGTCCTAATGTTGAGAAGGGTGCTCGAGTCGTTTGACTAAATGTCAAATTGCTTTTCTTGCAGGGTTCAGACCTTTTAAGAAGTGGAGGCGAGTTGTCTCCAGGGTGAAGGCCCTGCTGTGTTGCCTTCCCCAGGATGATGTCTGAGCTGAGGCTGCACCTCCTCAGCTCCAGGTGCACACTGCACCTCCTCAGCTCCAGGTGCCGCCCGCACCTCCTCAGCTCCAGGTGCACACTGCACCTCCTCAGCTCCAGGTGCCGCCCGCACCTCCTCAGCTCCAGGTGCTCCCTGCACCTCCTCCGCCCCAGGTGCTCCCTGCACCACCTCCTCCGCTGCAGGTGGTGCCCGCACCTCCTCAGCTCCAGGTGCTGCCTGCACCTCCTCAGCTCCAGGTGCTCCCTGCACCTCCTCAGCTGCAGGTGCACCCTGCACCTCCTCCACCCCAGGTGCTCCCTGCACCACCTCCTCCGCTGCAGGTGCCCCTCGCACTGCCAGTCCTGGTGGCCCCCGCAGCTCCAGTCCCGGTGCACCTGCACCTCCAGTCCCGGTGCCCCCTGCACCTCCATCTACCTAACCAGCTCAGTCCTCCTCTGACAACCTCACCTAACCAGCAACACCTGGGGCTCTGATTGGGCCTCTGCCAGCCGCACCTGGGCTCAATAAAGGACCGGTGATTAGGTGAAGCTCATGTACCCTGGACTGTTTCTTTATTCAAACGTGTGTGAAGAAGTCTCTCACAGGTCTATGTTTTCTGTGTTTCTTTATTCAAACGTGTGTGAAGAAGTCTCTCACAGGTCTATATTTTCTGTGTTTCTTTAGACACCAGCAGAGTACACCTCCCTGACTGGCATCAAGTCCACAGAGAGGCGTACTACCATCGTCCATGGCCTGCGTGATGTAAGTGCTCCCTGTTTTCTTAACACCATTTTCTTAACAAAAGTCTGTGTCCAGTCGTCCAGTATTTCTGTAGGCTATGTGAGCCGCATATCAAGACCAGCATCGATTTGGTTTTCATAGTTTAAATTAATGTGTAAGTGCAAAATGGAAGGACAGACTGACAGACAGACTGACGGACTGAGAAACTCACAGACAGATAGACAGACTGACAGATAGACTAAACCTTCGATCCATTTGACACTTGACAAGTCTTGTATTGTAATTGCTATGACTACCAGTTAGACAGACAGACAGACAGACATGAATACTGTATATCTAGTGTTCATTTGCTGCTTTTCAAATGAGCTGTGAGGTGAATGTGACTGAACTGTCATTGACTGTGTTTGTAAATGCAGCTCTACCCAAAGGCAGCGGAAGCCGGGGAGGAGGAAGCCATGGCGTTCCTCACCTTAATGGAGCAGATGATGGCTGTGGACGCCAAGCTGAGAGCCACGCCCAGCGACGCTCTGCAGTCCATCTTCATCACCATGGAGGACGCCACCAGCTCTTGGTAAGTGTGTGTGTGTCAGTGTGTGTGTGTTGTGTGAACACTGTTAACAGACAGTGGTTAGACAGGTGTTTGAGAGATGAAGTGAAGGATGATCAATTGATGGATTGATTGATGTATTGATTGATTGTCATACTTCTTGCAGGGAACATGACAGCGCTGATGACACTGTCCTGGCTGACACCAGCACTGTTCCAGCTGACACCAGCACTGTTCCAGCTGACGAGCCTTCCTGTCCCACTGAGACAGCTGAGGAGGCGTTGACCGCTGACCCAATCACTGAGGTCAAGAAAAAAAGTAAGATTCAAGGCCAAATGTGATCTGTTCAGGTTTCTGCTTCAAATTATATGTCCTAATGTTGAGAAGGGTGCTCGAGTCGTTTGACTAAATGTCAAATTGCTTTTCTTGCAGGGTTCAGACCTTTTAAGAAGTGGAGGCGAGTTGTCTCCAGGGTGAAGGCCCTGCTGTGTTGCCTTCCCCAGGATGATGTCTGAGCTGAGGCTGCACCTCCTCAGCTCCAGGTGCACACTGCACCTCCTCAGCTCCAGGTGCCGCCCGCACCTCCTCAGCTCCAGGTGCACACTGCACCTCCTCAGCTCCAGGTGCCGCCCGCACCTCCTCAGCTCCAGGTGCTCCCTGCACCTCCTCCGCCCCAGGTGCTCCCTGCACCACCTCCTCCGCTGCAGGTGGTGCCCGCACCTCCTCAGCTCCAGGTGCTGCCTGCACCTCCTCAGCTCCAGGTGCTCCCTGCACCTCCTCAGCTGCAGGTGCACCCTGCACCTCCTCCACCCCAGGTGCTCCCTGCACCACCTCCTCCGCTGCAGGTGCCCCTCGCACTGCCAGTCCTGGTGGCCCCCGCAGCTCCAGTCCCGGTGCACCTGCACCTCCAGTCCCGGTGCCCCCTGCACCTCCATCTACCTAACCAGCTCAGTCCTCCTCTGACAACCTCACCTAACCAGCAACACCTGGGGCTCTGATTGGGCCTCTGCCAGCCGCACCTGGGCTCAATAAAGGACCGGTGATTAGGTGAAGCTCATGTACCCTGGACTGTTTCTTTATTCAAACGTGTGTGAAGAAGTCTCTCACAGGTCTATGTTTTCTGTGTTTCTTTATTCAAACGTGTGTGAAGAAGTCTCTCACAGGTCTATATTTTCTGTGTTTCTTTAGACACCAGCAGAGTACACCTCCCTGACTGGCATCAAGTCCACAGAGAGGCGTACTACCATCGTCCATGGCCTGCGTGATGTAAGTGCTCCCTGTTTTCTTAACACCATTTTCTTAACAAAAGTCTGTGTCCAGTCGTCCAGTATTTCTGTAGGCTATGTGAGCCGCATATCAAGACCAGCATCGATTTGGTTTTCATAGTTTAAATTAATGTGTAAGTGCAAAATGGAAGGACAGACTGACAGACAGACTGACGGACTGAGAAACTCACAGACAGATAGACAGACTGACAGATAGACTAAACCTTCGATCCATTTGACACTTGACAAGTCTTGTATTGTAATTGCTATGACTACCAGTTAGACAGACAGACAGACAGACATGAATACTGTATATCTAGTGTTCATTTGCTGCTTTTCAAATGAGCTGTGAGGTGAATGTGACTGAACTGTCATTGACTGTGTTTGTAAATGCAGCTCTACCCAAAGGCAGCGGAAGCCGGGGAGGAGGAAGCCATGGCGTTCCTCACCTTAATGGAGCAGATGATGGCTGTGGACGCCAAGCTGAGAGCCACGCCCAGCGACGCTCTGCAGTCCATCTTCATCACCATGGAGGACGCCACCAGCTCTTGGTAAGTGTGTGTGTGTCAGTGTGTGTGTTGTGTGAACACTGTTAACAGACAGTGGTTAGACAGGTGTTTGAGAGATGAAGTGAAGGATGATCAATTGATGGATTGATTGATGTATTGATTGATTGTCATACTTCTTGCAGGGAACATGACAGCGCTGATGACACTGTCCTGGCTGACACCAGCACTGTTCCAGCTGACACCAGCACTGTTCCAGCTGACGAGCCTTCCTGTCCCACTGAGACAGCTGAGGAGGCGTTGACCGCTGACCCAATCACTGAGGTCAAGAAAAAAAGTAAGATTCAAGGCCAAATGTGATCTGTTCAGGTTTCTGCTTCAAATTATATGTCCTAATGTTGAGAAGGGTGCTCGAGTCGTTTGACTAAATGTCAAATTGCTTTTCTTGCAGGGTTCAGACCTTTTAAGAAGTGGAGGCGAGTTGTCTCCAGGGTGAAGGCCCTGCTGTGTTGCCTTCCCCAGGATGATGTCTGAGCTGAGGCTGCACCTCCTCAGCTCCAGGTGCACACTGCACCTCCTCAGCTCCAGGTGCCGCCCGCACCTCCTCAGCTCCAGGTGCACACTGCACCTCCTCAGCTCCAGGTGCCGCCCGCACCTCCTCAGCTCCAGGTGCTCCCTGCACCTCCTCCGCCCCAGGTGCTCCCTGCACCACCTCCTCCGCTGCAGGTGGTGCCCGCACCTCCTCAGCTCCAGGTGCTGCCTGCACCTCCTCAGCTCCAGGTGCTCCCTGCACCTCCTCAGCTGCAGGTGCACCCTGCACCTCCTCCACCCCAGGTGCTCCCTGCACCACCTCCTCCGCTGCAGGTGCCCCTCGCACTGCCAGTCCTGGTGGCCCCCGCAGCTCCAGTCCCGGTGCACCTGCACCTCCAGTCCCGGTGCCCCCTGCACCTCCATCTACCTAACCAGCTCAGTCCTCCTCTGACAACCTCACCTAACCAGCAACACCTGGGGCTCTGATTGGGCCTCTGCCAGCCGCACCTGGGCTCAATAAAGGACCGGTGATTAGGTGAAGCTCATGTACCCTGGACTGTTTCTTTATTCAAACGTGTGTGAAGAAGTCTCTCACAGGTCTATGTTTTCTGTGTTTCTTTATTCAAACGTGTGTGAAGAAGTCTCTCACAGGTCTATATTTTCTGTGTTTCTTTAGACACCAGCAGAGTACACCTCCCTGACTGGCATCAAGTCCACAGAGAGGCGTACTACCATCGTCCATGGCCTGCGTGATGTAAGTGCTCCCTGTTTTCTTAACACCATTTTCTTAACAAAAGTCTGTGTCCAGTCGTCCAGTATTTCTGTAGGCTATGTGAGCCGCATATCAAGACCAGCATCGATTTGGTTTTCATAGTTTAAATTAATGTGTAAGTGCAAAATGGAAGGACAGACTGACAGACAGACTGACGGACTGAGAAACTCACAGACAGATAGACAGACTGACAGATAGACTAAACCTTCGATCCATTTGACACTTGACAAGTCTTGTATTGTAATTGCTATGACTACCAGTTAGACAGACAGACAGACAGACATGAATACTGTATATCTAGTGTTCATTTGCTGCTTTTCAAATGAGCTGTGAGGTGAATGTGACTGAACTGTCATTGACTGTGTTTGTAAATGCAGCTCTACCCAAAGGCAGCGGAAGCCGGGGAGGAGGAAGCCATGGCGTTCCTCACCTTAATGGAGCAGATGATGGCTGTGGACGCCAAGCTGAGAGCCACGCCCAGCGACGCTCTGCAGTCCATCTTCATCACCATGGAGGACGCCACCAGCTCTTGGTAAGTGTGTGTGTGTGTCAGTGTGTGTGTTGTGTGAACACTGTTAACAGACAGTGGTTAGACAGGTGTTTGAGAGATGAAGTGAAGGATGATCAATTGATGGATTGATTGATGTATTGATTGATTGTCATACTTCTTGCAGGGAACATGACAGCGCTGATGACACTGTCCTGGCTGACACCAGCACTGTTCCAGCTGACACCAGCACTGTTCCAGCTGACGAGCCTTCCTGTCCCACTGAGACAGCTGAGGAGGCGTTGACCGCTGACCCAATCACTGAGGTCAAGAAAAAAAGTAAGATTCAAGGCCAAATGTGATCTGTTCAGGTTTCTGCTTCAAATTATATGTCCTAATGTTGAGAAGGGTGCTCGAGTCGTTTGACTAAATGTCAAATTGCTTTTCTTGCAGGGTTCAGACCTTTTAAGAAGTGGAGGCGAGTTGTCTCCAGGGTGAAGGCCCTGCTGTGTTGCCTTCCCCAGGATGATGTCTGAGCTGAGGCTGCACCTCCTCAGCTCCAGGTGCACACTGCACCTCCTCAGCTCCAGGTGCCGCCCGCACCTCCTCAGCTCCAGGTGCACACTGCACCTCCTCAGCTCCAGGTGCCGCCCGCACCTCCTCAGCTCCAGGTGCTCCCTGCACCTCCTCCGCCCCAGGTGCTCCCTGCACCACCTCCTCCGCTGCAGGTGGTGCCCGCACCTCCTCAGCTCCAGGTGCTGCCTGCACCTCCTCAGCTCCAGGTGCTCCCTGCACCTCCTCAGCTGCAGGTGCACCCTGCACCTCCTCCACCCCAGGTGCTCCCTGCACCACCTCCTCCGCTGCAGGTGCCCCTCGCACTGCCAGTCCTGGTGGCCCCCGCAGCTCCAGTCCCGGTGCACCTGCACCTCCAGTCCCGGTGCCCCCTGCACCTCCATCTACCTAACCAGCTCAGTCCTCCTCTGACAACCTCACCTAACCAGCAACACCTGGGGCTCTGATTGGGCCTCTGCCAGCCGCACCTGGGCTCAATAAAGGACCGGTGATTAGGTGAAGCTCATGTACCCTGGACTGTTTCTTTATTCAAACGTGTGTGAAGAAGTCTCTCACAGGTCTATGTTTTCTGTGTTTCTTTATTCAAACGTGTGTGAAGAAGTCTCTCACAGGTCTATGTTTTCTGTGTTTCTTTAGACACCAGCAGAGTACACCTCCCTGACTGGCATCAAGTCCACAGAGAGGCGTACTACCATCGTCCATGGCCTGCGTGATGTAAGTGCTCCCTGTTTTCTTAACACCATTTTCTTAACAAAAGTCTGTGTCCAGTCGTCCAGTATTTCTGTAGGCTATGTGAGCCGCATATCAAGACCAGCATCGATTTGGTTTTCATAGTTTAAATTAATGTGTAAGTGCAAAATGGAAGGACAGACTGACAGACAGACTGACGGACTGAGAAACTCACAGACAGATAGACAGACTGACAGATAGACTAAACCTTCGATCCATTTGACACTTGACAAGTCTTGTATTGTAATTGCTATGACTACCAGTTAGACAGACAGACAGACAGACATGAATACTGTATATCTAGTGTTCATTTGCTGCTTTTCAAATGAGCTGTGAGGTGAATGTGACTGAACTGTCATTGACTGTGTTTGTAAATGCAGCTCTACCCAAAGGCAGCGGAAGCCGGGGAGGAGGAAGCCATGGCGTTCCTCACCTTAATGGAGCAGATGATGGCTGTGGACGCCAAGCTGAGAGCCACGCCCAGCGACGCTCTGCAGTCCATCTTCATCACCATGGAGGACGCCACCAGCTCTTGGTAAGTGTGTGTGTGTCAGTGTGTGTGTTGTGTGAACACTGTTAACAGACAGTGGTTAGACAGGTGTTTGAGAGATGAAGTGAAGGATGATCAATTGATGGATTGATTGATGTATTGATTGATTGTCATACTTCTTGCAGGGAACATGACAGCGCTGATGACACTGTCCTGGCTGACACCAGCACTGTTCCAGCTGACACCAGCACTGTTCCAGCTGACGAGCCTTCCTGTCCCACTGAGACAGCTGAGGAGGCGTTGACCGCTGACCCAATCACTGAGGTCAAGAAAAAAAGTAAGATTCAAGGCCAAATGTGATCTGTTCAGGTTTCTGCTTCAAATTATATGTCCTAATGTTGAGAAGGGTGCTCGAGTCGTTTGACTAAATGTCAAATTGCTTTTCTTGCAGGGTTCAGACCTTTTAAGAAGTGGAGGCGAGTTGTCTCCAGGGTGAAGGCCCTGCTGTGTTGCCTTCCCCAGGATGATGTCTGAGCTGAGGCTGCACCTCCTCAGCTCCAGGTGCACACTGCACCTCCTCAGCTCCAGGTGCCGCCCGCACCTCCTCAGCTCCAGGTGCACACTGCACCTCCTCAGCTCCAGGTGCCGCCCGCACCTCCTCAGCTCCAGGTGCTCCCTGCACCTCCTCCGCCCCAGGTGCTCCCTGCACCACCTCCTCCGCTGCAGGTGGTGCCCGCACCTCCTCAGCTCCAGGTGCTGCCTGCACCTCCTCAGCTCCAGGTGCTCCCTGCACCTCCTCAGCTGCAGGTGCACCCTGCACCTCCTCCACCCCAGGTGCTCCCTGCACCACCTCCTCCGCTGCAGGTGCCCCTCGCACTGCCAGTCCTGGTGGCCCCCGCAGCTCCAGTCCCGGTGCACCTGCACCTCCAGTCCCGGTGCCCCCTGCACCTCCATCTACCTAACCAGCTCAGTCCTCCTCTGACAACCTCACCTAACCAGCAACACCTGGGGCTCTGATTGGGCCTCTGCCAGCCGCACCTGGGCTCAATAAAGGACCGGTGATTAGGTGAAGCTCATGTACCCTGGACTGTTTCTTTATTCAAACGTGTGTGAAGAAGTCTCTCACAGGTCTATGTTTTCTGTGTTTCTTTATTCAAACGTGTGTGAAGAAGTCTCTCACAGGTCTATGTTTTCTGTGTTTCTTTAGACACCAGCAGAGTACACCTCCCTGACTGGCATCAAGTCCACAGAGAGGCGTACTACCATCGTCCATGGCCTGCGTGATGTAAGTGCTCCCTGTTTTCTTAACACCATTTTCTTAACAAAAGTCTGTGTCCAGTCGTCCAGTATTTCTGTAGGCTATGTGAGCCGCATATCAAGACCAGCATCGATTTGGTTTTCATAGTTTAAATTAATGTGTAAGTGCAAAATGGAAGGACAGACTGACAGACAGACTGACGGACTGAGAAACTCACAGACAGATAGACAGACTGACAGATAGACTAAACCTTCGATCCATTTGACACTTGACAAGTCTTGTATTGTAATTGCTATGACTACCAGTTAGACAGACAGACAGACAGACATGAATACTGTATATCTAGTGTTCATTTGCTGCTTTTCAAATGAGCTGTGAGGTGAATGTGACTGAACTGTCATTGACTGTGTTTGTAAATGCAGCTCTACCCAAAGGCAGCGGAAGCCGGGGAGGAGGAAGCCATGGCGTTCCTCACCTTAATGGAGCAGATGATGGCTGTGGACGCCAAGCTGAGAGCCACGCCCAGCGACGCTCTGCAGTCCATCTTCATCACCATGGAGGACGCCACCAGCTCTTGGTAAGTGTGTGTGTGTCAGTGTGTGTGTTGTGTGAACACTGTTAACAGACAGTGGTTAGACAGGTGTTTGAGAGATGAAGTGAAGGATGATCAATTGATGGATTGATTGATGTATTGATTGATTGTCATACTTCTTGCAGGGAACATGACAGCGCTGATGACACTGTCCTGGCTGACACCAGCACTGTTCCAGCTGACACCAGCACTGTTCCAGCTGACGAGCCTTCCTGTCCCACTGAGACAGCTGAGGAGGCGTTGACCGCTGACCCAATCACTGAGGTCAAGAAAAAAAGTAAGATTCAAGGCCAAATGTGATCTGTTCAGGTTTCTGCTTCAAATTATATGTCCTAATGTTGAGAAGGGTGCTCGAGTCGTTTGACTAAATGTCAAATTGCTTTTCTTGCAGGGTTCAGACCTTTTAAGAAGTGGAGGCGAGTTGTCTCCAGGGTGAAGGCCCTGCTGTGTTGCCTTCCCCAGGATGATGTCTGAGCTGAGGCTGCACCTCCTCAGCTCCAGGTGCCGCCCGCACCTCCTCAGCTCCAGGTGCACACTGCACCTCCTCAGCTCCAGGTGCCGCCCGCACCTCCTCAGCTCCAGGTGCTCCCTGCACCTCCTCCGCCCCAGGTGCTCCCTGCACCACCTCCTCCGCTGCAGGTGGTGCCCGCACCTCCTCAGCTCCAGGTGCTGCCTGCACCTCCTCAGCTCCAGGTGCTCCCTGCACCTCCTCAGCTGCAGGTGCACCCTGCACCTCCTCCACCCCAGGTGCTCCCTGCACCACCTCCTCCGCTGCAGGTGCCCCTCGCACTGCCAGTCCTGGTGGCCCCCGCAGCTCCAGTCCCGGTGCACCTGCACCTCCAGTCCCGGTGCCCCCTGCACCTCCATCTACCTAACCAGCTCAGTCCTCCTCTGACAACCTCACCTAACCAGCAACACCTGGGGCTCTGATTGGGCCTCTGCCAGCCGCACCTGGGCTCAATAAAGGACCGGTGATTAGGTGAAGCTCATGTACCCTGGACTGTTTCTTTATTCAAACGTGTGTGAAGAAGTCTCTCACAGGTCTATGTTTTCTGTGTTTCTTTATTCAAACGTGTGTGAAGAAGTCTCTCACAGGTCTATGTTTTCTGTGTTTCTTTATTCAAACGTGTGTGAAGAAGTCTCTCACAGGTCTATATTTTCTGTGTTTCTTTAGACACCAGCAGAGTACACCTCCCTGACTGGCATCAAGTCCACAGAGAGGCGTACTACCATCGTCCATGGCCTGCGTGATGTAAGTGCTCCCTGTTTTCTTAACACCATTTTCTTAACAAAAGTCTGTGTCCAGTCGTCCAGTATTTCTGTAGGCTATGTGAGCCGCATATCAAGACCAGCATCGATTTGGTTTTCATAGTTTAAATTAATGTGTAAGTGCAAAATGGAAGGACAGACTGACAGACAGACTGACGGACTGAGAAACTCACAGACAGATAGACAGACTGACAGATAGACTAAACCTTCGATCCATTTGACACTTGACAAGTCTTGTATTGTAATTGCTATGACTACCAGTTAGACAGACAGACAGACATGAATACTGTATATCTAGTGTTCATTTGCTGCTTTTCAAATGAGCTGTGAGGTGAATGTGACTGAACTGTCATTGACTGTGTTTGTAAATGCAGCTCTACCCAAAGGCAGCGGAAGCCGGGGAGGAGGAAGCCATGGCGTTCCTCACCTTAATGGAGCAGATGATGGCTGTGGACGCCAAGCTGAGAGCCACGCCCAGCGACGCTCTGCAGTCCATCTTCATCACCATGGAGGACGCCACCAGCTCTTGGTAAGTGTGTGTGTGTCAGTGTGTGTGTTGTGTGAACACTGTTAACAGACAGTGGTTAGACAGGTGTTTGAGAGATGAAGTGAAGGATGATCAATTGATGGATTGATTGATGTATTGATTGATTGTCATACTTCTTGCAGGGAACATGACAGCGCTGATGACACTGTCCTGGCTGACACCAGCACTGTTCCAGCTGACACCAGCACTGTTCCAGCTGACGAGCCTTCCTGTCCCACTGAGACAGCTGAGGAGGCGTTGACCGCTGACCCAATCACTGAGGTCAAGAAAAAAAGTAAGATTCAAGGCCAAATGTGATCTGTTCAGGTTTCTGCTTCAAATTATATGTCCTAATGTTGAGAAGGGTGCTCGAGTCGTTTGACTAAATGTCAAATTGCTTTTCTTGCAGGGTTCAGACCTTTTAAGAAGTGGAGGCGAGTTGTCTCCAGGGTGAAGGCCCTGCTGTGTTGCCTTCCCCAGGATGATGTCTGAGCTGAGGCTGCACCTCCTCAGCTCCAGGTGCACACTGCACCTCCTCAGCTCCAGGTGCCGCCCGCACCTCCTCAGCTCCAGGTGCACACTGCACCTCCTCAGCTCCAGGTGCCGCCCGCACCTCCTCAGCTCCAGGTGCTCCCTGCACCTCCTCCGCCCCAGGTGCTCCCTGCACCACCTCCTCCGCTGCAGGTGGTGCCCGCACCTCCTCAGCTCCAGGTGCTGCCTGCACCTCCTCAGCTCCAGGTGCTCCCTGCACCTCCTCAGCTGCAGGTGCACCCTGCACCTCCTCCACCCCAGGTGCTCCCTGCACCACCTCCTCCGCTGCAGGTGCCCCTCGCACTGCCAGTCCTGGTGGCCCCCGCAGCTCCAGTCCCGGTGCACCTGCACCTCCAGTCCCGGTGCCCCCTGCACCTCCATCTACCTAACCAGCTCAGTCCTCCTCTGACAACCTCACCTAACCAGCAACACCTGGGGCTCTGATTGGGCCTCTGCCAGCCGCACCTGGGCTCAATAAAGGACCGGTGATTAGGTGAAGCTCATGTACCCTGGACTGTTTCTTTATTCAAACGTGTGTGAAGAAGTCTCTCACAGGTCTATGTTTTCTGTGTTTCTTTATTCAAACGTGTGTGAAGAAGTCTCTCACAGGTCTATGTTTTCTGTGTTTCTTTATTCAAACGTGTGTGAAGAAGTCTCTCACAGGTCTATATTTTCTGTGTTTCTTTAGACACCAGCAGAGTACACCTCCCTGACTGGCATCAAGTCCACAGAGAGGCGTACTACCATCGTCCATGGCCTGCGTGATGTAAGTGCTCCCTGTTTTCTTAACACCATTTTCTTAACAAAAGTCTGTGTCCAGTCGTCCAGTATTTCTGTAGGCTATGTGAGCCGCATATCAAGACCAGCATCGATTTGGTTTTCATAGTTTAAATTAATGTGTAAGTGCAAAATGGAAGGACAGACTGACAGACAGACTGACGGACTGAGAAACTCACAGACAGATAGACAGACTGACAGATAGACTAAACCTTCCATCCATTTGACACTTGACAAGTCTTGTATTGTAATTGCTATGACTACCAGTTAGACAGACAGACAGACAGACATGAATACTGTATATCTAGTGTTCATTTGCTGCTTTTCAAATGAGCTGTGAGGTGAATGTGACTGAACTGTCATTGACTGTGTTTGTAAATGCAGCTCTACCCAAAGGCAGCGGAAGCCGGGGAGGAGGAAGCCATGGCGTTCCTCACCTTAATGGAGCAGATGATGGCTGTGGACGCCAAGCTGAGAGCCACGCCCAGCGACGCTCTGCAGTCCATCTTCATCACCATGGAGGACGCCACCAGCTCTTGGTAAGTGTGTGTGTGTCAGTGTGTGTGTTGTGTGAACACTGTTAACAGACAGTGGTTAGACAGGTGTTTGAGAGATGAAGTGAAGGATGATCAATTGATGGATTGATTGATGTATTGATTGATTGTCATACTTCTTGCAGGGAACATGACAGCGCTGATGACACTGTCCTGGCTGACACCAGCACTGTTCCAGCTGACACCAGCACTGTTCCAGCTGACGAGCCTTCCTGTCCCACTGAGACAGCTGAGGAGGCGTTGACCGCTGACCCAATCACTGAGGTCAAGAAAAAAAGTAAGATTCAAGGCCAAATGTGATCTGTTCAGGTTTCTGCTTCAAATTATATGTCCTAATGTTGAGAAGGGTGCTCGAGTCGTTTGACTAAATGTCAAATTGCTTTTCTTGCAGGGTTCAGACCTTTTAAGAAGTGGAGGCGAGTTGTCTCCAGGGTGAAGGCCCTGCTGTGTTGCCTTCCCCAGGATGATGTCTGAGCTGAGGCTGCACCTCCTCAGCTCCAGGTGCACACTGCACCTCCTCAGCTCCAGGTGCCGCCCGCACCTCCTCAGCTCCAGGTGCACACTGCACCTCCTCAGCTCCAGGTGCCGCCCGCACCTCCTCAGCTCCAGGTGCTCCCTGCACCTCCTCCGCCCCAGGTGCTCCCTGCACCACCTCCTCCGCTGCAGGTGGTGCCCGCACCTCCTCAGCTCCAGGTGCTGCCTGCACCTCCTCAGCTCCAGGTGCTCCCTGCACCTCCTCAGCTGCAGGTGCACCCTGCACCTCCTCCACCCCAGGTGCTCCCTGCACCACCTCCTCCGCTGCAGGTGCCCCTCGCACTGCCAGTCCTGGTGGCCCCCGCAGCTCCAGTCCCGGTGCACCTGCACCTCCAGTCCCGGTGCCCCCTGCACCTCCATCTACCTAACCAGCTCAGTCCTCCTCTGACAACCTCACCTAACCAGCAACACCTGGGGCTCTGATTGGGCCTCTGCCAGCCGCACCTGGGCTCAATAAAGGACCGGTGATTAGGTGAAGCTCATGTACCCTGGACTGTTTCTTTATTCAAACGTGTGTGAAGAAGTCTCTCACAGGTCTATGTTTTCTGTGTTTCTTTATTCAAACGTGTGTGAAGAAGTCTCTCACAGGTCTATGTTTTCTGTGTTTCTTTAGACACCAGCAGAGTACACCTCCCTGACTGGCATCAAGTCCACAGAGAGGCGTACTACCATCGTCCATGGCCTGCGTGATGTAAGTGCTCCCTGTTTTCTTAACACCATTTTCTTAACAAAAGTCTGTGTCCAGTCGTCCAGTATTTCTGTAGGCTATGTGAGCCGCATATCAAGACCAGCATCGATTTGGTTTTCATAGTTTAAATTAATGTGTAAGTGCAAAATGGAAGGACAGACTGACAGACAGACTGACGGACTGAGAAACTCACAGACAGATAGACAGACTGACAGATAGACTAAACCTTCGATCCATTTGACACTTGACAAGTCTTGTATTGTAATTGCTATGACTACCAGTTAGACAGACAGACAGACAGACATGAATACTGTATATCTAGTGTTCATTTGCTGCTTTTCAAATGAGCTGTGAGGTGAATGTGACTGAACTGTCATTGACTGTGTTTGTAAATGCAGCTCTACCCAAAGGCAGCGGAAGCCGGGGAGGAGGAAGCCATGGCGTTCCTCACCTTAATGGAGCAGATGATGGCTGTGGACGCCAAGCTGAGAGCCACGCCCAGCGACGCTCTGCAGTCCATCTTCATCACCATGGAGGACGCCACCAGCTCTTGGTAAGTGTGTGTGTGTCAGTGTGTGTGTTGTGTGAACACTGTTAACAGACAGTGGTTAGACAGGTGTTTGAGAGATGAAGTGAAGGATGATCAATTGATGGATTGATTGATGTATTGATTGATTGTCATACTTCTTGCAGGGAACATGACAGCGCTGATGACACTGTCCTGGCTGACACCAGCACTGTTCCAGCTGACACCAGCACTGTTCCAGCTGACGAGCCTTCCTGTCCCACTGAGACAGCTGAGGAGGCGTTGACCGCTGACCCAATCACTGAGGTCAAGAAAAAAAGTAAGATTCAAGGCCAAATGTGATCTGTTCAGGTTTCTGCTTCAAATTATATGTCCTAATGTTGAGAAGGGTGCTCGAGTCGTTTGACTAAATGTCAAATTGCTTTTCTTGCAGGGTTCAGACCTTTTAAGAAGTGGAGGCGAGTTGTCTCCAGGGTGAAGGCCCTGCTGTGTTGCCTTCCCCAGGATGATGTCTGAGCTGAGGCTGCACCTCCTCAGCTCCAGGTGCCGCCCGCACCTCCTCAGCTCCAGGTGCACACTGCACCTCCTCAGCTCCAGGTGCCGCCCGCACCTCCTCAGCTCCAGGTGCTCCCTGCACCTCCTCCGCCCCAGGTGCTCCCTGCACCACCTCCTCCGCTGCAGGTGGTGCCCGCACCTCCTCAGCTCCAGGTGCTGCCTGCACCTCCTCAGCTCCAGGTGCTCCCTGCACCTCCTCAGCTGCAGGTGCACCCTGCACCTCCTCCACCCCAGGTGCTCCCTGCACCACCTCCTCCGCTGCAGGTGCCCCTCGCACTGCCAGTCCTGGTGGCCCCCGCAGCTCCAGTCCCGGTGCACCTGCACCTCCAGTCCCGGTGCCCCCTGCACCTCCATCTACCTAACCAGCTCAGTCCTCCTCTGACAACCTCACCTAACCAGCAACACCTGGGGCTCTGATTGGGCCTCTGCCAGCCGCACCTGGGCTCAATAAAGGACCGGTGATTAGGTGAAGCTCATGTACCCTGGACTGTTTCTTTATTCAAACGTGTGTGAAGAAGTCTCTCACAGGTCTATGTTTTCTGTGTTTCTTTATTCAAACGTGTGTGAAGAAGTCTCTCACAGGTCTATGTTTTCTGTGTTTCTTTATTCAAACGTGTGTGAAGAAGTCTCTCACAGGTCTATATTTTCTGTGTTTCTTTAGACACCAGCAGAGTACACCTCCCTGACTGGCATCAAGTCCACAGAGAGGCGTACTACCATCGTCCATGGCCTGCGTGATGTAAGTGCTCCCTGTTTTCTTAACACCATTTTCTTAACAAAAGTCTGTGTCCAGTCGTCCAGTATTTCTGTAGGCTATGTGAGCCGCATATCAAGACCAGCATCGATTTGGTTTTCATAGTTTAAATTAATGTGTAAGTGCAAAATGGAAGGACAGACTGACAGACAGACTGACGGACTGAGAAACTCACAGACAGATAGACAGACTGACAGATAGACTAAACCTTCGATCCATTTGACACTTGACAAGTCTTGTATTGTAATTGCTATGACTACCAGTTAGACAGACAGACAGACATGAATACTGTATATCTAGTGTTCATTTGCTGCTTTTCAAATGAGCTGTGAGGTGAATGTGACTGAACTGTCATTGACTGTGTTTGTAAATGCAGCTCTACCCAAAGGCAGCGGAAGCCGGGGAGGAGGAAGCCATGGCGTTCCTCACCTTAATGGAGCAGATGATGGCTGTGGACGCCAAGCTGAGAGCCACGCCCAGCGACGCTCTGCAGTCCATCTTCATCACCATGGAGGACGCCACCAGCTCTTGGTAAGTGTGTGTGTGTCAGTGTGTGTGTTGTGTGAACACTGTTAACAGACAGTGGTTAGACAGGTGTTTGAGAGATGAAGTGAAGGATGATCAATTGATGGATTGATTGATGTATTGATTGATTGTCATACTTCTTGCAGGGAACATGACAGCGCTGATGACACTGTCCTGGCTGACACCAGCACTGTTCCAGCTGACACCAGCACTGTTCCAGCTGACGAGCCTTCCTGTCCCACTGAGACAGCTGAGGAGGCGTTGACCGCTGACCCAATCACTGAGGTCAAGAAAAAAAGTAAGATTCAAGGCCAAATGTGATCTGTTCAGGTTTCTGCTTCAAATTATATGTCCTAATGTTGAGAAGGGTGCTCGAGTCGTTTGACTAAATGTCAAATTGCTTTTCTTGCAGGGTTCAGACCTTTTAAGAAGTGGAGGCGAGTTGTCTCCAGGGTGAAGGCCCTGCTGTGTTGCCTTCCCCAGGATGATGTCTGAGCTGAGGCTGCACCTCCTCAGCTCCAGGTGCACACTGCACCTCCTCAGCTCCAGGTGCCGCCCGCACCTCCTCAGCTCCAGGTGCACACTGCACCTCCTCAGCTCCAGGTGCCGCCCGCACCTCCTCAGCTCCAGGTGCTCCCTGCACCTCCTCCGCCCCAGGTGCTCCCTGCACCACCTCCTCCGCTGCAGGTGGTGCCCGCACCTCCTCAGCTCCAGGTGCTGCCTGCACCTCCTCAGCTCCAGGTGCTCCCTGCACCTCCTCAGCTGCAGGTGCACCCTGCACCTCCTCCACCCCAGGTGCTCCCTGCACCACCTCCTCCGCTGCAGGTGCCCCTCGCACTGCCAGTCCTGGTGGCCCCCGCAGCTCCAGTCCCGGTGCACCTGCACCTCCAGTCCCGGTGCCCCCTGCACCTCCATCTACCTAACCAGCTCAGTCCTCCTCTGACAACCTCACCTAACCAGCAACACCTGGGGCTCTGATTGGGCCTCTGCCAGCCGCACCTGGGCTCAATAAAGGACCGGTGATTAGGTGAAGCTCATGTACCCTGGACTGTTTCTTTATTCAAACGTGTGTGAAGAAGTCTCTCACAGGTCTATGTTTTCTGTGTTTCTTTATTCAAACGTGTGTGAAGAAGTCTCTCACAGGTCTATGTTTTCTGTGTTTCTTTAGACACCAGCAGAGTACACCTCCCTGACTGGCATCAAGTCCACAGAGAGGCGTACTACCATCGTCCATGGCCTGCGTGATGTAAGTGCTCCCTGTTTTCTTAACACCATTTTCTTAACAAAAGTCTGTGTCCAGTCGTCCAGTATTTCTGTAGGCTATGTGAGCCGCATATCAAGACCAGCATCGATTTGGTTTTCATAGTTTAAATTAATGTGTAAGTGCAAAATGGAAGGACAGACTGACAGACAGACTGACGGACTGAGAAACTCACAGACAGATAGACAGACTGACAGATAGACTAAACCTTCGATCCATTTGACACTTGACAAGTCTTGTATTGTAATTGCTATGACTACCAGTTAGACAGACAGACAGACAGACATGAATACTGTATATCTAGTGTTCATTTGCTGCTTTTCAAATGAGCTGTGAGGTGAATGTGACTGAACTGTCATTGACTGTGTTTGTAAATGCAGCTCTACCCAAAGGCAGCGGAAGCCGGGGAGGAGGAAGCCATGGCGTTCCTCACCTTAATGGAGCAGATGATGGCTGTGGACGCCAAGCTGAGAGCCACGCCCAGCGACGCTCTGCAGTCCATCTTCATCACCATGGAGGACGCCACCAGCTCTTGGTAAGTGTGTGTGTGTCAGTGTGTGTGTTGTGTGAACACTGTTAACAGACAGTGGTTAGACAGGTGTTTGAGAGATGAAGTGAAGGATGATCAATTGATGGATTGATTGATGTATTGATTGATTGTCATACTTCTTGCAGGGAACATGACAGCGCTGATGACACTGTCCTGGCTGACACCAGCACTGTTCCAGCTGACACCAGCACTGTTCCAGCTGACGAGCCTTCCTGTCCCACTGAGACAGCTGAGGAGGCGTTGACCGCTGACCCAATCACTGAGGTCAAGAAAAAAAGTAAGATTCAAGGCCAAATGTGATCTGTTCAGGTTTCTGCTTCAAATTATATGTCCTAATGTTGAGAAGGGTGCTCGAGTCGTTTGACTAAATGTCAAATTGCTTTTCTTGCAGGGTTCAGACCTTTTAAGAAGTGGAGGCGAGTTGTCTCCAGGGTGAAGGCCCTGCTGTGTTGCCTTCCCCAGGATGATGTCTGAGCTGAGGCTGCACCTCCTCAGCTCCAGGTGCACACTGCACCTCCTCAGCTCCAGGTGCCGCCCGCACCTCCTCAGCTCCAGGTGCACACTGCACCTCCTCAGCTCCAGGTGCCGCCCGCACCTCCTCAGCTCCAGGTGCTCCCTGCACCTCCTCCGCCCCAGGTGCTCCCTGCACCACCTCCTCCGCTGCAGGTGGTGCCCGCACCTCCTCAGCTCCAGGTGCTGCCTGCACCTCCTCAGCTCCAGGTGCTCCCTGCACCTCCTCAGCTGCAGGTGCACCCTGCACCTCCTCCACCCCAGGTGCTCCCTGCACCACCTCCTCCGCTGCAGGTGCCCCTCGCACTGCCAGTCCTGGTGGCCCCCGCAGCTCCAGTCCCGGTGCACCTGCACCTCCAGTCCCGGTGCCCCCTGCACCTCCATCTACCTAACCAGCTCAGTCCTCCTCTGACAACCTCACCTAACCAGCAACACCTGGGGCTCTGATTGGGCCTCTGCCAGCCGCACCTGGGCTCAATAAAGGACCGGTGATTAGGTGAAGCTCATGTACCCTGGACTGTTTCTTTATTCAAACGTGTGTGAAGAAGTCTCTCACAGGTCTATGTTTTCTGTGTTTCTTTATTCAAACGTGTGTGAAGAAGTCTCTCACAGGTCTATGTTTTCTGTGTTTCTTTAGACACCAGCAGAGTACACCTCCCTGACTGGCATCAAGTCCACAGAGAGGCGTACTACCATCGTCCATGGCCTGCGTGATGTTTGTGCTCCCTGTTTTCTTAACACCATTTTCTTAACAAAAGTCTGTGTCCAGTCGTCCAGTATTTCTGTAGGCTATGTGAGCCGCATATCAAGACCAGCATCGATTTGGTTTTCATAGTTTAAATTAATGTGTAAGTGCAAAATGGAAGGACAGACTGACAGACAGACTGACGGACTGAGAAACTCACAGACAGATAGACAGACTGACAGATAGACTAAACCTTCGATCCATTTGACACTTGACAAGTCTTGTATTGTAATTGCTATGACTACCAGTTAGACAGACAGACAGACAGACATGAATACTGTATATCTAGTGTTCATTTGCTGCTTTTCAAATGAGCTGTGAGGTGAATGTGACTGAACTGTCATTGACTGTGTTTGTAAATGCAGCTCTACCCAAAGGCAGCGGAAGCCGGGGAGGAGGAAGCCATGGCGTTCCTCACCTTAATGGAGCAGATGATGGCTGTGGACGCCAAGCTGAGAGCCACGCCCAGCGACGCTCTGCAGTCCATCTTCATCACCATGGAGGACGCCACCAGCTCTTGGTAAGTGTGTGTGTGTCAGTGTGTGTGTTGTGTGAACACTGTTAACAGACAGTGGTTAGACAGGTGTTTGAGAGATGAAGTGAAGGATGATCAATTGATGGATTGATTGATGTATTGATTGATTGTCATACTTCTTGCAGGGAACATGACAGCGCTGATGACACTGTCCTGGCTGACACCAGCACTGTTCCAGCTGACACCAGCACTGTTCCAGCTGACGAGCCTTCCTGTCCCACTGAGACAGCTGAGGAGGCGTTGACCGCTGACCCAATCACTGAGGTCAAGAAAAAAAGTAAGATTCAAGGCCAAATGTGATCTGTTCAGGTTTCTGCTTCAAATTATATGTCCTAATGTTGAGAAGGGTGCTCGAGTCGTTTGACTAAATGTCAAATTGCTTTTCTTGCAGGGTTCAGACCTTTTAAGAAGTGGAGGCGAGTTGTCTCCAGGGTGAAGGCCCTGCTGTGTTGCCTTCCCCAGGATGATGTCTGAGCTGAGGCTGCACCTCCTCAGCTCCAGGTGCACACTGCACCTCCTCAGCTCCAGGTGCCGCCCGCACCTCCTCAGCTCCAGGTGCACACTGCACCTCCTCAGCTCCAGGTGCCGCCCGCACCTCCTCAGCTCCAGGTGCTCCCTGCACCTCCTCCGCCCCAGGTGCTCCCTGCACCACCTCCTCCGCTGCAGGTGGTGCCCGCACCTCCTCAGCTCCAGGTGCTGCCTGCACCTCCTCAGCTCCAGGTGCTCCCTGCACCTCCTCAGCTGCAGGTGCACCCTGCACCTCCTCCACCCCAGGTGCTCCCTGCACCACCTCCTCCGCTGCAGGTGCCCCTCGCACTGCCAGTCCTGGTGGCCCCCGCAGCTCCAGTCCCGGTGCACCTGCACCTCCAGTCCCGGTGCCCCCTGCACCTCCATCTACCTAACCAGCTCAGTCCTCCTCTGACAACCTCACCTAACCAGCAACACCTGGGGCTCTGATTGGGCCTCTGCCAGCCGCACCTGGGCTCAATAAAGGACCGGTGATTAGGTGAAGCTCATGTACCCTGGACTGTTTCTTTATTCAAACGTGTGTGAAGAAGTCTCTCACAGGTCTATGTTTTCTGTGTTTCTTTATTCAAACGTGTGTGAAGAAGTCTCTCACAGGTCTATGTTTTCTGTGTTTCTTTATTCAAACGTGTGTGAAGAAGTCTCTCACAGGTCTATATTTTCTGTGTTTCTTTAGACACCAGCAGAGTACACCTCCCTGACTGGCATCAAGTCCACAGAGAGGCGTACTACCATCGTCCATGGCCTGCGTGATGTAAGTGCTCCCTGTTTTCTTAACACCATTTTCTTAACAAAAGTCTGTGTCCAGTCGTCCAGTATTTCTGTAGGCTATGTGAGCCGCATATCAAGACCAGCATCGATTTGGTTTTCATAGTTTAAATTAATGTGTAAGTGCAAAATGGAAGGACAGACTGACAGACAGACTGACGGACTGAGAAACTCACAGACAGATAGACAGACTGACAGATAGACTAAACCTTCGATCCATTTGACACTTGACAAGTCTTGTATTGTAATTGCTATGACTACCAGTTAGACAGACAGACAGACAGACATGAATACTGTATATCTAGTGTTCATTTGCTGCTTTTCAAATGAGCTGTGAGGTGAATGTGACTGAACTGTCATTGACTGTGTTTGTAAATGCAGCTCTACCCAAAGGCAGCGGAAGCCGGGGAGGAGGAAGCCATGGCGTTCCTCACCTTAATGGAGCAGATGATGGCTGTGGACGCCAAGCTGAGAGCCACGCCCAGCGACGCTCTGCAGTCCATCTTCATCACCATGGAGGACGCCACCAGCTCTTGGTAAGTGTGTGTGTGTCAGTGTGTGTGTTGTGTGAACACTGTTAACAGACAGTGGTTAGACAGGTGTTTGAGAGATGAAGTGAAGGATGATCAATTGATGGATTGATTGATGTATTGATTGATTGTCATACTTCTTGCAGGGAACATGACAGCGCTGATGACACTGTCCTGGCTGACACCAGCACTGTTCCAGCTGACACCAGCACTGTTCCAGCTGACGAGCCTTCCTGTCCCACTGAGACAGCTGAGGAGGCGTTGACCGCTGACCCAATCACTGAGGTCAAGAAAAAAAGTAAGATTCAAGGCCAAATGTGATCTGTTCAGGTTTCTGCTTCAAATTATATGTCCTAATGTTGAGAAGGGTGCTCGAGTCGTTTGACTAAATGTCAAATTGCTTTTCTTGCAGGGTTCAGACCTTTTAAGAAGTGGAGGCGAGTTGTCTCCAGGGTGAAGGCCCTGCTGTGTTGCCTTCCCCAGGATGATGTCTGAGCTGAGGCTGCACCTCCTCAGCTCCAGGTGCACACTGCACCTCCTCAGCTCCAGGTGCCGCCCGCACCTCCTCAGCTCCAGGTGCACACTGCACCTCCTCAGCTCCAGGTGCCGCCCGCACCTCCTCAGCTCCAGGTGCTCCCTGCACCTCCTCCGCCCCAGGTGCTCCCTGCACCACCTCCTCCGCTGCAGGTGGTGCCCGCACCTCCTCAGCTCCAGGTGCTGCCTGCACCTCCTCAGCTCCAGGTGCTCCCTGCACCTCCTCAGCTGCAGGTGCACCCTGCACCTCCTCCACCCCAGGTGCTCCCTGCACCACCTCCTCCGCTGCAGGTGCCCCTCGCACTGCCAGTCCTGGTGGCCCCCGCAGCTCCAGTCCCGGTGCACCTGCACCTCCAGTCCCGGTGCCCCCTGCACCTCCATCTACCTAACCAGCTCAGTCCTCCTCTGACAACCTCACCTAACCAGCAACACCTGGGGCTCTGATTGGGCCTCTGCCAGCCGCACCTGGGCTCAATAAAGGACCGGTGATTAGGTGAAGCTCATGTACCCTGGACTGTTTCTTTATTCAAACGTGTGTGAAGAAGTCTCTCACAGGTCTATGTTTTCTGTGTTTCTTTATTCAAACGTGTGTGAAGAAGTCTCTCACAGGTCTATGTTTTCTGTGTTTCTTTATTCAAACGTGTGTGAAGAAGTCTCTCACAGGTCTATATTTTCTGTGTTTCTTTAGACACCAGCAGAGTACACCTCCCTGACTGGCATCAAGTCCACAGAGAGGCGTACTACCATCGTCCATGGCCTGCGTGATGTAAGTGCTCCCTGTTTTCTTAACACCATTTTCTTAACAAAAGTCTGTGTCCAGTCGTCCAGTATTTCTGTAGGCTATGTGAGCCGCATATCAAGACCAGCATCGATTTGGTTTTCATAGTTTAAATTAATGTGTAAGTGCAAAATGGAAGGACAGACTGACAGACAGACTGACGGACTGAGAAACTCACAGACAGATAGACAGACTGACAGATAGACTAAACCTTCGATCCATTTGACACTTGACAAGTCTTGTATTGTAATTGCTATGACTACCAGTTAGACAGACAGACAGACAGACATGAATACTGTATATCTAGTGTTCATTTGCTGCTTTTCAAATGAGCTGTGAGGTGAATGTGACTGAACTGTCATTGACTGTGTTTGTAAATGCAGCTCTACCCAAAGGCAGCGGAAGCCGGGGAGGAGGAAGCCATGGCGTTCCTCACCTTAATGGAGCAGATGATGGCTGTGGACGCCAAGCTGAGAGCCACGCCCAGCGACGCTCTGCAGTCCATCTTCATCACCATGGAGGACGCCACCAGCTCTTGGTAAGTGTGTGTGTGTCAGTGTGTGTGTTGTGTGAACACTGTTAACAGACAGTGGTTAGACAGGTGTTTGAGAGATGAAGTGAAGGATGATCAATTGATGGATTGATTGATGTATTGATTGATTGTCATACTTCTTGCAGGGAACATGACAGCGCTGATGACACTGTCCTGGCTGACACCAGCACTGTTCCAGCTGACACCAGCACTGTTCCAGCTGACGAGCCTTCCTGTCCCACTGAGACAGCTGAGGAGGCGTTGACCGCTGACCCAATCACTGAGGTCAAGAAAAAAAGTAAGATTCAAGGCCAAATGTGATCTGTTCAGGTTTCTGCTTCAAATTATATGTCCTAATGTTGAGAAGGGTGCTCGAGTCGTTTGACTAAATGTCAAATTGCTTTTCTTGCAGGGTTCAGACCTTTTAAGAAGTGGAGGCGAGTTGTCTCCAGGGTGAAGGCCCTGCTGTGTTGCCTTCCCCAGGATGATGTCTGAGCTGAGGCTGCACCTCCTCAGCTCCAGGTGCACACTGCACCTCCTCAGCTCCAGGTGCCGCCCGCACCTCCTCAGCTCCAGGTGCACACTGCACCTCCTCAGCTCCAGGTGCCGCCCGCACCTCCTCAGCTCCAGGTGCTCCCTGCACCTCCTCCGCCCCAGGTGCTCCCTGCACCACCTCCTCCGCTGCAGGTGGTGCCCGCACCTCCTCAGCTCCAGGTGCTGCCTGCACCTCCTCAGCTCCAGGTGCTCCCTGCACCTCCTCAGCTGCAGGTGCACCCTGCACCTCCTCCACCCCAGGTGCTCCCTGCACCACCTCCTCCGCTGCAGGTGCCCCTCGCACTGCCAGTCCTGGTGGCCCCCGCAGCTCCAGTCCCGGTGCACCTGCACCTCCAGTCCCGGTGCCCCCTGCACCTCCATCTACCTAACCAGCTCAGTCCTCCTCTGACAACCTCACCTAACCAGCAACACCTGGGGCTCTGATTGGGCCTCTGCCAGCCGCACCTGGGCTCAATAAAGGACCGGTGATTAGGTGAAGCTCATGTACCCTGGACTGTTTCTTTATTCAAACGTGTGTGAAGAAGTCTCTCACAGGTCTATGTTTTCTGTGTTTCTTTATTCAAACGTGTGTGAAGAAGTCTCTCACAGGTCTATGTTTTCTGTGTTTCTTTAGACACCAGCAGAGTACACCTCCCTGACTGGCATCAAGTCCACAGAGAGGCGTACTACCATCGTCCATGGCCTGCGTGATGTAAGTGCTCCCTGTTTTCTTAACACCATTTTCTTAACAAAAGTCTGTGTCCAGTCGTCCAGTATTTCTGTAGGCTATGTGAGCCGCATATCAAGACCAGCATCGATTTGGTTTTCATAGTTTAAATTAATGTGTAAGTGCAAAATGGAAGGACAGACTGACAGACAGACTGACGGACTGAGAAACTCACAGACAGATAGACAGACTGACAGATAGACTAAACCTTCGATCCATTTGACACTTGACAAGTCTTGTATTGTAATTGCTATGACTACCAGTTAGACAGACAGACAGACAGACATGAATACTGTATATCTAGTGTTCATTTGCTGCTTTTCAAATGAGCTGTGAGGTGAATGTGACTGAACTGTCATTGACTGTGTTTGTAAATGCAGCTCTACCCAAAGGCAGCGGAAGCCGGGGAGGAGGAAGCCATGGCGTTCCTCACCTTAATGGAGCAGATGATGGCTGTGGACGCCAAGCTGAGAGCCACGCCCAGCGACGCTCTGCAGTCCATCTTCATCACCATGGAGGACGCCACCAGCTCTTGGTAAGTGTGTGTGTGTCAGTGTGTGTGTTGTGTGAACACTGTTAACAGACAGTGGTTAGACAGGTGTTTGAGAGATGAAGTGAAGGATGATCAATTGATGGATTGATTGATGTATTGATTGATTGTCATACTTCTTGCAGGGAACATGACAGCGCTGATGACACTGTCCTGGCTGACACCAGCACTGTTCCAGCTGACACCAGCACTGTTCCAGCTGACGAGCCTTCCTGTCCCACTGAGACAGCTGAGGAGGCGTTGACCGCTGACCCAATCACTGAGGTCAAGAAAAAAAGTAAGATTCAAGGCCAAATGTGATCTGTTCAGGTTTCTGCTTCAAATTATATGTCCTAATGTTGAGAAGGGTGCTCGAGTCGTTTGACTAAATGTCAAATTGCTTTTCTTGCAGGGTTCAGACCTTTTAAGAAGTGGAGGCGAGTTGTCTCCAGGGTGAAGGCCCTGCTGTGTTGCCTTCCCCAGGATGATGTCTGAGCTGAGGCTGCACCTCCTCAGCTCCAGGTGCCGCCCGCACCTCCTCAGCTCCAGGTGCACACTGCACCTCCTCAGCTCCAGGTGCCGCCCGCACCTCCTCAGCTCCAGGTGCTCCCTGCACCTCCTCCGCCCCAGGTGCTCCCTGCACCACCTCCTCCGCTGCAGGTGGTGCCCGCACCTCCTCAGCTCCAGGTGCTGCCTGCACCTCCTCAGCTCCAGGTGCTCCCTGCACCTCCTCAGCTGCAGGTGCACCCTGCACCTCCTCCACCCCAGGTGCTCCCTGCACCACCTCCTCCGCTGCAGGTGCCCCTCGCACTGCCAGTCCTGGTGGCCCCCGCAGCTCCAGTCCCGGTGCACCTGCACCTCCAGTCCCGGTGCCCCCTGCACCTCCATCTACCTAACCAGCTCAGTCCTCCTCTGACAACCTCACCTAACCAGCAACACCTGGGGCTCTGATTGGGCCTCTGCCAGCCGCACCTGGGCTCAATAAAGGACCGGTGATTAGGTGAAGCTCATGTACCCTGGACTGTTTCTTTATTCAAACGTGTGTGAAGAAGTCTCTCACAGGTCTATGTTTTCTGTGTTTCTTTATTCAAACGTGTGTGAAGAAGTCTCTCACAGGTCTATGTTTTCTGTGTTTCTTTATTCAAACGTGTGTGAAGAAGTCTCTCACAGGTCTATATTTTCTGTGTTTCTTTAGACACCAGCAGAGTACACCTCCCTGACTGGCATCAAGTCCACAGAGAGGCGTACTACCATCGTCCATGGCCTGCGTGATGTAAGTGCTCCCTGTTTTCTTAACACCATTTTCTTAACAAAAGTCTGTGTCCAGTCGTCCAGTATTTCTGTAGGCTATGTGAGCCGCATATCAAGACCAGCATCGATTTGGTTTTCATAGTTTAAATTAATGTGTAAGTGCAAAATGGAAGGACAGACTGACAGACAGACTGACGGACTGAGAAACTCACAGACAGATAGACAGACTGACAGATAGACTAAACCTTCGATCCATTTGACACTTGACAAGTCTTGTATTGTAATTGCTATGACTACCAGTTAGACAGACAGACAGACATGAATACTGTATATCTAGTGTTCATTTGCTGCTTTTCAAATGAGCTGTGAGGTGAATGTGACTGAACTGTCATTGACTGTGTTTGTAAATGCAGCTCTACCCAAAGGCAGCGGAAGCCGGGGAGGAGGAAGCCATGGCGTTCCTCACCTTAATGGAGCAGATGATGGCTGTGGACGCCAAGCTGAGAGCCACGCCCAGCGACGCTCTGCAGTCCATCTTCATCACCATGGAGGACGCCACCAGCTCTTGGTAAGTGTGTGTGTGTCAGTGTGTGTGTTGTGTGAACACTGTTAACAGACAGTGGTTAGACAGGTGTTTGAGAGATGAAGTGAAGGATGATCAATTGATGGATTGATTGATGTATTGATTGATTGTCATACTTCTTGCAGGGAACATGACAGCGCTGATGACACTGTCCTGGCTGACACCAGCACTGTTCCAGCTGACACCAGCACTGTTCCAGCTGACGAGCCTTCCTGTCCCACTGAGACAGCTGAGGAGGCGTTGACCGCTGACCCAATCACTGAGGTCAAGAAAAAAAGTAAGATTCAAGGCCAAATGTGATCTGTTCAGGTTTCTGCTTCAAATTATATGTCCTAATGTTGAGAAGGGTGCTCGAGTCGTTTGACTAAATGTCAAATTGCTTTTCTTGCAGGGTTCAGACCTTTTAAGAAGTGGAGGCGAGTTGTCTCCAGGGTGAAGGCCCTGCTGTGTTGCCTTCCCCAGGATGATGTCTGAGCTGAGGCTGCACCTCCTCAGCTCCAGGTGCACACTGCACCTCCTCAGCTCCAGGTGCCGCCCGCACCTCCTCAGCTCCAGGTGCACACTGCACCTCCTCAGCTCCAGGTGCCGCCCGCACCTCCTCAGCTCCAGGTGCTCCCTGCACCTCCTCCGCCCCAGGTGCTCCCTGCACCACCTCCTCCGCTGCAGGTGGTGCCCGCACCTCCTCAGCTCCAGGTGCTGCCTGCACCTCCTCAGCTCCAGGTGCTCCCTGCACCTCCTCAGCTGCAGGTGCACCCTGCACCTCCTCCACCCCAGGTGCTCCCTGCACCACCTCCTCCGCTGCAGGTGCCCCTCGCACTGCCAGTCCTGGTGGCCCCCGCAGCTCCAGTCCCGGTGCACCTGCACCTCCAGTCCCGGTGCCCCCTGCACCTCCATCTACCTAACCAGCTCAGTCCTCCTCTGACAACCTCACCTAACCAGCAACACCTGGGGCTCTGATTGGGCCTCTGCCAGCCGCACCTGGGCTCAATAAAGGACCGGTGATTAGGTGAAGCTCATGTACCCTGGACTGTTTCTTTATTCAAACGTGTGTGAAGAAGTCTCTCACAGGTCTATGTTTTCTGTGTTTCTTTATTCAAACGTGTGTGAAGAAGTCTCTCACAGGTCTATGTTTTCTGTGTTTCTTTATTCAAACGTGTGTGAAGAAGTCTCTCACAGGTCTATATTTTCTGTGTTTCTTTAGACACCAGCAGAGTACACCTCCCTGACTGGCATCAAGTCCACAGAGAGGCGTACTACCATCGTCCATGGCCTGCGTGATGTAAGTGCTCCCTGTTTTCTTAACACCATTTTCTTAACAAAAGTCTGTGTCCAGTCGTCCAGTATTTCTGTAGGCTATGTGAGCCGCATATCAAGACCAGCATCGATTTGGTTTTCATAGTTTAAATTAATGTGTAAGTGCAAAATGGAAGGACAGACTGACAGACAGACTGACGGACTGAGAAACTCACAGACAGATAGACAGACTGACAGATAGACTAAACCTTCGATCCATTTGACACTTGACAAGTCTTGTATTGTAATTGCTATGACTACCAGTTAGACAGACAGACAGACAGACATGAATACTGTATATCTAGTGTTCATTTGCTGCTTTTCAAATGAGCTGTGAGGTGAATGTGACTGAACTGTCATTGACTGTGTTTGTAAATGCAGCTCTACCCAAAGGCAGCGGAAGCCGGGGAGGAGGAAGCCATGGCGTTCCTCACCTTAATGGAGCAGATGATGGCTGTGGACGCCAAGCTGAGAGCCACGCCCAGCGACGCTCTGCAGTCCATCTTCATCACCATGGAGGACGCCACCAGCTCTTGGTAAGTGTGTGTGTGTCAGTGTGTGTGTTGTGTGAACACTGTTAACAGACAGTGGTTAGACAGGTGTTTGAGAGATGAAGTGAAGGATGATCAATTGATGGATTGATTGATGTATTGATTGATTGTCATACTTCTTGCAGGGAACATGACAGCGCTGATGACACTGTCCTGGCTGACACCAGCACTGTTCCAGCTGACACCAGCACTGTTCCAGCTGACGAGCCTTCCTGTCCCACTGAGACAGCTGAGGAGGCGTTGACCGCTGACCCAATCACTGAGGTCAAGAAAAAAAGTAAGATTCAAGGCCAAATGTGATCTGTTCAGGTTTCTGCTTCAAATTATATGTCCTAATGTTGAGAAGGGTGCTCGAGTCGTTTGACTAAATGTCAAATTGCTTTTCTTGCAGGGTTCAGACCTTTTAAGAAGTGGAGGCGAGTTGTCTCCAGGGTGAAGGCCCTGCTGTGTTGCCTTCCCCAGGATGATGTCTGAGCTGAGGCTGCACCTCCTCAGCTCCAGGTGCACACTGCACCTCCTCAGCTCCAGGTGCCGCCCGCACCTCCTCAGCTCCAGGTGCACACTGCACCTCCTCAGCTCCAGGTGCCGCCCGCACCTCCTCAGCTCCAGGTGCTCCCTGCACCTCCTCCGCCCCAGGTGCTCCCTGCACCACCTCCTCCGCTGCAGGTGGTGCCCGCACCTCCTCAGCTCCAGGTGCTGCCTGCACCTCCTCAGCTCCAGGTGCTCCCTGCACCTCCTCAGCTGCAGGTGCACCCTGCACCTCCTCCACCCCAGGTGCTCCCTGCACCACCTCCTCCGCTGCAGGTGCCCCTCGCACTGCCAGTCCTGGTGGCCCCCGCAGCTCCAGTCCCGGTGCACCTGCACCTCCAGTCCCGGTGCCCCCTGCACCTCCATCTACCTAACCAGCTCAGTCCTCCTCTGACAACCTCACCTAACCAGCAACACCTGGGGCTCTGATTGGGCCTCTGCCAGCCGCACCTGGGCTCAATAAAGGACCGGTGATTAGGTGAAGCTCATGTACCCTGGACTGTTTCTTTATTCAAACGTGTGTGAAGAAGTCTCTCACAGGTCTATGTTTTCTGTGTTTCTTTATTCAAACGTGTGTGAAGAAGTCTCTCACAGGTCTATGTTTTCTGTGTTTCTTTAGACACCAGCAGAGTACACCTCCCTGACTGGCATCAAGTCCACAGAGAGGCGTACTACCATCGTCCATGGCCTGCGTGATGTAAGTGCTCCCTGTTTTCTTAACACCATTTTCTTAACAAAAGTCTGTGTCCAGTCGTCCAGTATTTCTGTAGGCTATGTGAGCCGCATATCAAGACCAGCATCGATTTGGTTTTCATAGTTTAAATTAATGTGTAAGTGCAAAATGGAAGGACAGACTGACAGACAGACTGACGGACTGAGAAACTCACAGACAGATAGACAGACTGACAGATAGACTAAACCTTCGATCCATTTGACACTTGACAAGTCTTGTATTGCAATTGCTATGACTACCAGTTAGACAGACAGACAGACAGACATGAATACTGTATATCTAGTGTTCATTTGCTGCTTTTCAAATGAGCTGTGAGGTGAATGTGACTGAACTGTCATTGACTGTGTTTGTAAATGCAGCTCTACCCAAAGGCAGCGGAAGCCGGGGAGGAGGAAGCCATGGCGTTCCTCACCTTAATGGAGCAGATGATGGCTGTGGACGCCAAGCTGAGAGCCACGCCCAGCGACGCTCTGCAGTCCATCTTCATCACCATGGAGGACGCCACCAGCTCTTGGTAAGTGTGTGTGTGTCAGTGTGTGTGTTGTGTGAACACTGTTAACAGACAGTGGTTAGACAGGTGTTTGAGAGATGAAGTGAAGGATGATCAATTGATGGATTGATTGATGTATTGATTGATTGTCATACTTCTTGCAGGGAACATGACAGCGCTGATGACACTGTCCTGGCTGACACCAGCACTGTTCCAGCTGACACCAGCACTGTTCCAGCTGACGAGCCTTCCTGTCCCACTGAGACAGCTGAGGAGGCGTTGACCGCTGACCCAATCACTGAGGTCAAGAAAAAAAGTAAGATTCAAGGCCAAATGTGATCTGTTCAGGTTTCTGCTTCAAATTATATGTCCTAATGTTGAGAAGGGTGCTCGAGTCGTTTGACTAAATGTCAAATTGCTTTTCTTGCAGGGTTCAGACCTTTTAAGAAGTGGAGGCGAGTTGTCTCCAGGGTGAAGGCCCTGCTGTGTTGCCTTCCCCAGGATGATGTCTGAGCTGAGGCTGCACCTCCTCAGCTCCAGGTGCACACTGCACCTCCTCAGCTCCAGGTGCCGCCCGCACCTCCTCAGCTCCAGGTGCACACTGCACCTCCTCAGCTCCAGGTGCCGCCCGCACCTCCTCAGCTCCAGGTGCTCCCTGCACCTCCTCCGCCCCAGGTGCTCCCTGCACCACCTCCTCCGCTGCAGGTGGTGCCCGCACCTCCTCAGCTCCAGGTGCTGCCTGCACCTCCTCAGCTCCAGGTGCTCCCTGCACCTCCTCAGCTGCAGGTGCACCCTGCACCTCCTCCACCCCAGGTGCTCCCTGCACCACCTCCTCCGCTGCAGGTGCCCCTCGCACTGCCAGTCCTGGTGGCCCCCGCAGCTCCAGTCCCGGTGCACCTGCACCTCCAGTCCCGGTGCCCCCTGCACCTCCATCTACCTAACCAGCTCAGTCCTCCTCTGACAACCTCACCTAACCAGCAACACCTGGGGCTCTGATTGGGCCTCTGCCAGCCGCACCTGGGCTCAATAAAGGACCGGTGATTAGGTGAAGCTCATGTACCCTGGACTGTTTCTTTATTCAAACGTGTGTGAAGAAGTCTCTCACAGGTCTATGTTTTCTGTGTTTCTTTATTCAAACGTGTGTGAAGAAGTCTCTCACAGGTCTATGTTTTCTGTGTTTCTTTATTCAAACGTGTGTGAAGAAGTCTCTCACAGGTCTATATTTTCTGTGTTTCTTTAGACACCAGCAGAGTACACCTCCCTGACTGGCATCAAGTCCACAGAGAGGCGTACTACCATCGTCCATGGCCTGCGTGATGTAAGTGCTCCCTGTTTTCTTAACACCATTTTCTTAACAAAAGTCTGTGTCCAGTCGTCCAGTATTTCTGTAGGCTATGTGAGCCGCATATCAAGACCAGCATCGATTTGGTTTTCATAGTTTAAATTAATGTGTAAGTGCAAAATGGAAGGACAGACTGACAGACAGACTGACGGACTGAGAAACTCACAGACAGATAGACAGACTGACAGATAGACTAAACCTTCGATCCATTTGACACTTGACAAGTCTTGTATTGTAATTGCTATGACTACCAGTTAGACAGACAGACAGACAGACATGAATACTGTATATCTAGTGTTCATTTGCTGCTTTTCAAATGAGCTGTGAGGTGAATGTGACTGAACTGTCATTGACTGTGTTTGTAAATGCAGCTCTACCCAAAGGCAGCGGAAGCCGGGGAGGAGGAAGCCATGGCGTTCCTCACCTTAATGGAGCAGATGATGGCTGTGGACGCCAAGCTGAGAGCCACGCCCAGCGACGCTCTGCAGTCCATCTTCATCACCATGGAGGACGCCACCAGCTCTTGGTAAGTGTGTGTGTGTCAGTGTGTGTGTTGTGTGAACACTGTTAACAGACAGTGGTTAGACAGGTGTTTGAGAGATGAAGTGAAGGATGATCAATTGATGGATTGATTGATGTATTGATTGATTGTCATACTTCTTGCAGGGAACATGACAGCGCTGATGACACTGTCCTGGCTGACACCAGCACTGTTCCAGCTGACACCAGCACTGTTCCAGCTGACGAGCCTTCCTGTCCCACTGAGACAGCTGAGGAGGCGTTGACCGCTGACCCAATCACTGAGGTCAAGAAAAAAAGTAAGATTCAAGGCCAAATGTGATCTGTTCAGGTTTCTGCTTCAAATTATATGTCCTAATGTTGAGAAGGGTGCTCGAGTCGTTTGACTAAATGTCAAATTGCTTTTCTTGCAGGGTTCAGACCTTTTAAGAAGTGGAGGCGAGTTGTCTCCAGGGTGAAGGCCCTGCTGTGTTGCCTTCCCCAGGATGATGTCTGAGCTGAGGCTGCACCTCCTCAGCTCCAGGTGCACACTGCACCTCCTCAGCTCCAGGTGCCGCCCGCACCTCCTCAGCTCCAGGTGCACACTGCACCTCCTCAGCTCCAGGTGCCGCCCGCACCTCCTCAGCTCCAGGTGCTCCCTGCACCTCCTCCGCCCCAGGTGCTCCCTGCACCACCTCCTCCGCTGCAGGTGGTGCCCGCACCTCCTCAGCTCCAGGTGCTGCCTGCACCTCCTCAGCTCCAGGTGCTCCCTGCACCTCCTCAGCTGCAGGTGCACCCTGCACCTCCTCCACCCCAGGTGCTCCCTGCACCACCTCCTCCGCTGCAGGTGCCCCTCGCACTGCCAGTCCTGGTGGCCCCCGCAGCTCCAGTCCCGGTGCACCTGCACCTCCAGTCCCGGTGCCCCCTGCACCTCCATCTACCTAACCAGCTCAGTCCTCCTCTGACAACCTCACCTAACCAGCAACACCTGGGGCTCTGATTGGGCCTCTGCCAGCCGCACCTGGGCTCAATAAAGGACCGGTGATTAGGTGAAGCTCATGTACCCTGGACTGTTTCTTTATTCAAACGTGTGTGAAGAAGTCTCTCACAGGTCTATGTTTTCTGTGTTTCTTTATTCAAACGTGTGTGAAGAAGTCTCTCACAGGTCTATGTTTTCTGTGTTTCTTTATTCAAACGTGTGTGAAGAAGTCTCTCACAGGTCTATATTTTCTGTGTTTCTTTAGACACCAGCAGAGTACACCTCCCTGACTGGCATCAAGTCCACAGAGAGGCGTACTACCATCGTCCATGGCCTGCGTGATGTAAGTGCTCCCTGTTTTCTTAACACCATTTTCTTAACAAAAGTCTGTGTCCAGTCGTCCAGTATTTCTGTAGGCTATGTGAGCCGCATATCAAGACCAGCATCGATTTGGTTTTCATAGTTTAAATTAATGTGTAAGTGCAAAATGGAAGGACAGACTGACAGACAGACTGACGGACTGAGAAACTCACAGACAGATAGACAGACTGACAGATAGACTAAACCTTCGATCCATTTGACACTTGACAAGTCTTGTATTGTAATTGCTATGACTACCAGTTAGACAGACAGACAGACAGACATGAATACTGTATATCTAGTGTTCATTTGCTGCTTTTCAAATGAGCTGTGAGGTGAATGTGACTGAACTGTCATTGACTGTGTTTGTAAATGCAGCTCTACCCAAAGGCAGCGGAAGCCGGGGAGGAGGAAGCCATGGCGTTCCTCACCTTAATGGAGCAGATGATGGCTGTGGACGCCAAGCTGAGAGCCACGCCCAGCGACGCTCTGCAGTCCATCTTCATCACCATGGAGGACGCCACCAGCTCTTGGTAAGTGTGTGTGTGTCAGTGTGTGTGTTGTGTGAACACTGTTAACAGACAGTGGTTAGACAGGTGTTTGAGAGATGAAGTGAAGGATGATCAATTGATGGATTGATTGATGTATTGATTGATTGTCATACTTCTTGCAGGGAACATGACAGCGCTGATGACACTGTCCTGGCTGACACCAGCACTGTTCCAGCTGACACCAGCACTGTTCCAGCTGACGAGCCTTCCTGTCCCACTGAGACAGCTGAGGAGGCGTTGACCGCTGACCCAATCACTGAGGTCAAGAAAAAAAGTAAGATTCAAGGCCAAATGTGATCTGTTCAGGTTTCTGCTTCAAATTATATGTCCTAATGTTGAGAAGGGTGCTCGAGTCGTTTGACTAAATGTCAAATTGCTTTTCTTGCAGGGTTCAGACCTTTTAAGAAGTGGAGGCGAGTTGTCTCCAGGGTGAAGGCCCTGCTGTGTTGCCTTCCCCAGGATGATGTCTGAGCTGAGGCTGCACCTCCTCAGCTCCAGGTGCACACTGCACCTCCTCAGCTCCAGGTGCCGCCCGCACCTCCTCAGCTCCAGGTGCACACTGCACCTCCTCAGCTCCAGGTGCCGCCCGCACCTCCTCAGCTCCAGGTGCTCCCTGCACCTCCTCCGCCCCAGGTGCTCCCTGCACCACCTCCTCCGCTGCAGGTGGTGCCCGCACCTCCTCAGCTCCAGGTGCTGCCTGCACCTCCTCAGCTCCAGGTGCTCCCTGCACCTCCTCAGCTGCAGGTGCACCCTGCACCTCCTCCACCCCAGGTGCTCCCTGCACCACCTCCTCCGCTGCAGGTGCCCCTCGCACTGCCAGTCCTGGTGGCCCCCGCAGCTCCAGTCCCGGTGCACCTGCACCTCCAGTCCCGGTGCCCCCTGCACCTCCATCTACCTAACCAGCTCAGTCCTCCTCTGACAACCTCACCTAACCAGCAACACCTGGGGCTCTGATTGGGCCTCTGCCAGCCGCACCTGGGCTCAATAAAGGACCGGTGATTAGGTGAAGCTCATGTACCCTGGACTGTTTCTTTATTCAAACGTGTGTGAAGAAGTCTCTCACAGGTCTAT
Source organism: Poromitra crassiceps (assembly GCF_964638095.1). Lineage (NCBI taxonomy): Eukaryota > Metazoa > Chordata > Actinopteri > Beryciformes > Melamphaidae > Poromitra > Poromitra crassiceps. The sequence goes on from NW_028152131.1 coordinate 140,217, forward strand.
GTTTTCTGTGTTTCTTTATTCAAACGTGTGTGAAGAAGTCTCTCACAGGTCTATGTTTTCTGTGTTTCTTTAGACACCAGCAGAGTACACCTCCCTGACTGGCATCAAGTCCACAGAGAGGCGTACTACCATCGTCCATGGCCTGCGTGATGTAAGTGCTCCCTGTTTTCTTAACACCATTTTCTTAACAAAAGTCTGTGTCCAGTCGTCCAGTATTTCTGTAGGCTATGTGAGCCGCATATCAAGACCAGCATCGATTTGGTTTTCATAGTTTAAATTAATGTGTAAGTGCAAAATGGAAGGACAGACTGACAGACAGACTGACGGACTGAGAAACTCACAGACAGATAGACAGACTGACAGATAGACTAAACCTTCGATCCATTTGACACTTGACAAGTCTTGTATTGTAATTGCTATGACTACCAGTTAGACAGACAGACAGACAGACATGAATACTGTATATCTAGTGTTCATTTGCTGCTTTTCAAATGAGCTGTGAGGTGAATGTGACTGAACTGTCATTGACTGTGTTTGTAAATGCAGCTCTACCCAAAGGCAGCGGAAGCCGGGGAGGAGGAAGCCATGGCGTTCCTCACCTTAATGGAGCAGATGATGGCTGTGGACGCCAAGCTGAGAGCCACGCCCAGCGACGCTCTGCAGTCCATCTTCATCACCATGGAGGACGCCACCAGCTCTTGGTAAGTGTGTGTGTGTCAGTGTGTGTGTTGTGTGAACACTGTTAACAGACAGTGGTTAGACAGGTGTTTGAGAGATGAAGTGAAGGATGATCAATTGATGGATTGATTGATGTATTGATTGATTGTCATACTTCTTGCAGGGAACATGACAGCGCTGATGACACTGTCCTGGCTGACACCAGCACTGTTCCAGCTGACACCAGCACTGTTCCAGCTGACGAGCCTTCCTGTCCCACTGAGACAGCTGAGGAGGCGTTGACCGCTGACCCAATCACTGAGGTCAAGAAAAAAAGTAAGATTCAAGGCCAAATGTGATCTGTTCAGGTTTCTGCTTCAAATTATATGTCCTAATGTTGAGAAGGGTGCTCGAGTCGTTTGACTAAATGTCAAATTGCTTTTCTTGCAGGGTTCAGACCTTTTAAGAAGTGGAGGCGAGTTGTCTCCAGGGTGAAGGCCCTGCTGTGTTGCCTTCCCCAGGATGATGTCTGAGCTGAGGCTGCACCTCCTCAGCTCCAGGTGCACACTGCACCTCCTCAGCTCCAGGTGCCGCCCGCACCTCCTCAGCTCCAGGTGCACACTGCACCTCCTCAGCTCCAGGTGCCGCCCGCACCTCCTCAGCTCCAGGTGCTCCCTGCACCTCCTCTGCCCCAGGTGCTCCCTGCACCACCTCCTCCGCTGCAGGTGGTGCCCGCACCTCCTCAGCTCCAGGTGCTGCCTGCACCTCCTCAGCTCCAGGTGCTCCCTGCACCTCCTCAGCTGCAGGTGCACCCTGCACCTCCTCCACCCCAGGTGCTCCCTGCACCACCTCCTCCGCTGCAGGTGCCCCTCGCACTGCCAGTCCTGGTGGCCCCCGCAGCTCCAGTCCCGGTGCACCTGCACCTCCAGTCCCGGTGCCCCCTGCACCTCCATCTACCTAACCAGCTCAGTCCTCCTCTGACAACCTCACCTAACCAGCAACACCTGGGGCTCTGATTGGGCCTCTGCCAGCCGCACCTGGGCTCAATAAAGGACCGGTGATTAGGTGAAGCTCATGTACCCTGGACTGTTTCTTTATTCAAACGTGTGTGAAGAAGTCTCTCACAGGTCTATGTTTTCTGTGTTTCTTTATTCAAACGTGTGTGAAGAAGTCTCTCACAGGTCTATGTTTTCTGTGTTTCTTTATTCAAACGTGTGTGAAGAAGTCTCTCACAGGTCTATATTTTCTGTGTTTCTTTAGACACCAGCAGAGTACACCTCCCTGACTGGCATCAAGTCCACAGAGAGGCGTACTACCATCGTCCATGGCCTGCGTGATGTAAGTGCTCCCTGTTTTCTTAACACCATTTTCTTAACAAAAGTCTGTGTCCAGTCGTCCAGTATTTCTGTAGGCTATGTGAGCCGCATATCAAGACCAGCATCGATTTGGTTTTCATAGTTTAAATTAATGTGTAAGTGCAAAATGGAAGGACAGACTGACAGACAGACTGACGGACTGAGAAACTCACAGACAGATAGACAGACTGACAGATAGACTAAACCTTCGATCCATTTGACACTTGACAAGTCTTGTATTGTAATTGCTATGACTACCAGTTAGACAGACAGACAGACAGACATGAATACTGTATATCTAGTGTTCATTTGCTGCTTTTCAAATGAGCTGTGAGGTGAATGTGACTGAACTGTCATTGACTGTGTTTGTAAATGCAGCTCTACCCAAAGGCAGCGGAAGCCGGGGAGGAGGAAGCCATGGCGTTCCTCACCTTAATGGAGCAGATGATGGCTGTGGACGCCAAGCTGAGAGCCACGCCCAGCGACGCTCTGCAGTCCATCTTCATCACCATGGAGGACGCCACCAGCTCTTGGTAAGTGTGTGTGTGTCAGTGTGTGTGTTGTGTGAACACTGTTAACAGACAGTGGTTAGACAGGTGTTTGAGAGATGAAGTGAAGGATGATCAATTGATGGATTGATTGATGTATTGATTGATTGTCATACTTCTTGCAGGGAACATGACAGCGCTGATGACACTGTCCTGGCTGACACCAGCACTGTTCCAGCTGACACCAGCACTGTTCCAGCTGACGAGCCTTCCTGTCCCACTGAGACAGCTGAGGAGGCGTTGACCGCTGACCCAATCACTGAGGTCAAGAAAAAAAGTAAGATTCAAGGCCAAATGTGATCTGTTCAGGTTTCTGCTTCAAATTATATGTCCTAATGTTGAGAAGGGTGCTCGAGTCGTTTGACTAAATGTCAAATTGCTTTTCTTGCAGGGTTCAGACCTTTTAAGAAGTGGAGGCGAGTTGTCTCCAGGGTGAAGGCCCTGCTGTGTTGCCTTCCCCAGGATGATGTCTGAGCTGAGGCTGCACCTCCTCAGCTCCAGGTGCACACTGCACCTCCTCAGCTCCAGGTGCCGCCCGCACCTCCTCAGCTCCAGGTGCACACTGCACCTCCTCAGCTCCAGGTGCCGCCCGCACCTCCTCAGCTCCAGGTGCTCCCTGCACCTCCTCCGCCCCAGGTGCTCCCTGCACCACCTCCTCCGCTGCAGGTGGTGCCCGCACCTCCTCAGCTCCAGGTGCTGCCTGCACCTCCTCAGCTCCAGGTGCTCCCTGCACCTCCTCAGCTGCAGGTGCACCCTGCACCTCCTCCACCCCAGGTGCTCCCTGCACCACCTCCTCCGCTGCAGGTGCCCCTCGCACTGCCAGTCCTGGTGGCCCCCGCAGCTCCAGTCCCGGTGCACCTGCACCTCCAGTCCCGGTGCCCCCTGCACCTCCATCTACCTAACCAGCTCAGTCCTCCTCTGACAACCTCACCTAACCAGCAACACCTGGGGCTCTGATTGGGCCTCTGCCAGCCGCACCTGGGCTCAATAAAGGACCGGTGATTAGGTGAAGCTCATGTACCCTGGACTGTTTCTTTATTCAAACGTGTGTGAAGAAGTCTCTCACAGGTCTATGTTTTCTGTGTTTCTTTATTCAAACGTGTGTGAAGAAGTCTCTCACAGGTCTATGTTTTCTGTGTTTCTTTAGACACCAGCAGAGTACACCTCCCTGACTGGCATCAAGTCCACAGAGAGGCGTACTACCATCGTCCATGGCCTGCGTGATGTAAGTGCTCCCTGTTTTCTTAACACCATTTTCTTAACAAAAGTCTGTGTCCAGTCGTCCAGTATTTCTGTAGGCTATGTGAGCCGCATATCAAGACCAGCATCGATTTGGTTTTCATAGTTTAAATTAATGTGTAAGTGCAAAATGGAAGGACAGACTGACAGACAGACTGACGGACTGAGAAACTCACAGACAGATAGACAGACTGACAGATAGACTAAACCTTCGATCCATTTGACACTTGACAAGTCTTGTATTGTAATTGCTATGACTACCAGTTAGACAGACAGACAGACAGACATGAATACTGTATATCTAGTGTTCATTTGCTGCTTTTCAAATGAGCTGTGAGGTGAATGTGACTGAACTGTCATTGACTGTGTTTGTAAATGCAGCTCTACCCAAAGGCAGCGGAAGCCGGGGAGGAGGAAGCCATGGCGTTCCTCACCTTAATGGAGCAGATGATGGCTGTGGACGCCAAGCTGAGAGCCACGCCCAGCGACGCTCTGCAGTCCATCTTCATCACCATGGAGGACGCCACCAGCTCTTGGTAAGTGTGTGTGTGTCAGTGTGTGTGTTGTGTGAACACTGTTAACAGACAGTGGTTAGACAGGTGTTTGAGAGATGAAGTGAAGGATGATCAATTGATGGATTGATTGATGTATTGATTGATTGTCATACTTCTTGCAGGGAACATGACAGCGCTGATGACACTGTCCTGGCTGACACCAGCACTGTTCCAGCTGACACCAGCACTGTTCCAGCTGACGAGCCTTCCTGTCCCACTGAGACAGCTGAGGAGGCGTTGACCGCTGACCCAATCACTGAGGTCAAGAAAAAAAGTAAGATTCAAGGCCAAATGTGATCTGTTCAGGTTTCTGCTTCAAATTATATGTCCTAATGTTGAGAAGGGTGCTCGAGTCGTTTGACTAAATGTCAAATTGCTTTTCTTGCAGGGTTCAGACCTTTTAAGAAGTGGAGGCGAGTTGTCTCCAGGGTGAAGGCCCTGCTGTGTTGCCTTCCCCAGGATGATGTCTGAGCTGAGGCTGCACCTCCTCAGCTCCAGGTGCACACTGCACCTCCTCAGCTCCAGGTGCCGCCCGCACCTCCTCAGCTCCAGGTGCACACTGCACCTCCTCAGCTCCAGGTGCCGCCCGCACCTCCTCAGCTCCAGGTGCTCCCTGCACCTCCTCCGCCCCAGGTGCTCCCTGCACCACCTCCTCCGCTGCAGGTGGTGCCCGCACCTCCTCAGCTCCAGGTGCTGCCTGCACCTCCTCAGCTCCAGGTGCTCCCTGCACCTCCTCAGCTGCAGGTGCACCCTGCACCTCCTCCACCCCAGGTGCTCCCTGCACCACCTCCTCCGCTGCAGGTGCCCCTCGCACTGCCAGTCCTGGTGGCCCCCGCAGCTCCAGTCCCGGTGCACCTGCACCTCCAGTCCCGGTGCCCCCTGCACCTCCATCTACCTAACCAGCTCAGTCCTCCTCTGACAACCTCACCTAACCAGCAACACCTGGGGCTCTGATTGGGCCTCTGCCAGCCGCACCTGGGCTCAATAAAGGACCGGTGATTAGGTGAAGCTCATGTACCCTGGACTGTTTCTTTATTCAAACGTGTGTGAAGAAGTCTCTCACAGGTCTATGTTTTCTGTGTTTCTTTATTCAAACGTGTGTGAAGAAGTCTCTCACAGGTCTATGTTTTCTGTGTTTCTTTAGACACCAGCAGAGTACACCTCCCTGACTGGCATCAAGTCCACAGAGAGGCGTACTACCATCGTCCATGGCCTGCGTGATGTAAGTGCTCCCTGTTTTCTTAACACCATTTTCTTAACAAAAGTCTGTGTCCAGTCGTCCAGTATTTCTGTAGGCTATGTGAGCCGCATATCAAGACCAGCATCGATTTGGTTTTCATAGTTTAAATTAATGTGTAAGTGCAAAATGGAAGGACAGACTGACAGACAGACTGACGGACTGAGAAACTCACAGACAGATAGACAGACTGACAGATAGACTAAACCTTCGATCCATTTGACACTTGACAAGTCTTGTATTGTAATTGCTATGACTACCAGTTAGACAGACAGACAGACAGACATGAATACTGTATATCTAGTGTTCATTTGCTGCTTTTCAAATGAGCTGTGAGGTGAATGTGACTGAACTGTCATTGACTGTGTTTGTAAATGCAGCTCTACCCAAAGGCAGCGGAAGCCGGGGAGGAGGAAGCCATGGCGTTCCTCACCTTAATGGAGCAGATGATGGCTGTGGACGCCAAGCTGAGAGCCACGCCCAGCGACGCTCTGCAGTCCATCTTCATCACCATGGAGGACGCCACCAGCTCTTGGTAAGTGTGTGTGTGTCAGTGTGTGTGTTGTGTGAACACTGTTAACAGACAGTGGTTAGACAGGTGTTTGAGAGATGAAGTGAAGGATGATCAATTGATGGATTGATTGATGTATTGATTGATTGTCATACTTCTTGCAGGGAACATGACAGCGCTGATGACACTGTCCTGGCTGACACCAGCACTGTTCCAGCTGACACCAGCACTGTTCCAGCTGACGAGCCTTCCTGTCCCACTGAGACAGCTGAGGAGGCGTTGACCGCTGACCCAATCACTGAGGTCAAGAAAAAAAGTAAGATTCAAGGCCAAATGTGATCTGTTCAGGTTTCTGCTTCAAATTATATGTCCTAATGTTGAGAAGGGTGCTCGAGTCGTTTGACTAAATGTCAAATTGCTTTTCTTGCAGGGTTCAGACCTTTTAAGAAGTGGAGGCGAGTTGTCTCCAGGGTGAAGGCCCTGCTGTGTTGCCTTCCCCAGGATGATGTCTGAGCTGAGGCTGCACCTCCTCAGCTCCAGGTGCACACTGCACCTCCTCAGCTCCAGGTGCCGCCCGCACCTCCTCAGCTCCAGGTGCACACTGCACCTCCTCAGCTCCAGGTGCCGCCCGCACCTCCTCAGCTCCAGGTGCTCCCTGCACCTCCTCCGCCCCAGGTGCTCCCTGCACCACCTCCTCCGCTGCAGGTGGTGCCCGCACCTCCTCAGCTCCAGGTGCTGCCTGCACCTCCTCAGCTCCAGGTGCTCCCTGCACCTCCTCAGCTGCAGGTGCACCCTGCACCTCCTCCACCCCAGGTGCTCCCTGCACCACCTCCTCCGCTGCAGGTGCCCCTCGCACTGCCAGTCCTGGTGGCCCCCGCAGCTCCAGTCCCGGTGCACCTGCACCTCCAGTCCCGGTGCCCCCTGCACCTCCATCTACCTAACCAGCTCAGTCCTCCTCTGACAACCTCACCTAACCAGCAACACCTGGGGCTCTGATTGGGCCTCTGCCAGCCGCACCTGGGCTCAATAAAGGACCGGTGATTAGGTGAAGCTCATGTACCCTGGACTGTTTCTTTATTCAAACGTGTGTGAAGAAGTCTCTCACAGGTCTATGTTTTCTGTGTTTCTTTATTCAAACGTGTGTGAAGAAGTCTCTCACAGGTCTATGTTTTCTGTGTTTCTTTATTCAAACGTGTGTGAAGAAGTCTCTCACAGGTCTATATTTTCTGTGTTTCTTTAGACACCAGCAGAGTACACCTCCCTGACTGGCATCAAGTCCACAGAGAGGCGTACTACCATCGTCCATGGCCTGCGTGATGTAAGTGCTCCCTGTTTTCTTAACACCATTTTCTTAACAAAAGTCTGTGTCCAGTCGTCCAGTATTTCTGTAGGCTATGTGAGCCGCATATCAAGACCAGCATCGATTTGGTTTTCATAGTTTAAATTAATGTGTAAGTGCAAAATGGAAGGACAGACTGACAGACAGACTGACGGACTGAGAAACTCACAGACAGATAGACAGACTGACAGATAGACTAAACCTTCGATCCATTTGACACTTGACAAGTCTTGTATTGTAATTGCTATGACTACCAGTTAGACAGACAGACAGACATGAATACTGTATATCTAGTGTTCATTTGCTGCTTTTCAAATGAGCTGTGAGGTGAATGTGACTGAACTGTCATTGACTGTGTTTGTAAATGCAGCTCTACCCAAAGGCAGCGGAAGCCGGGGAGGAGGAAGCCATGGCGTTCCTCACCTTAATGGAGCAGATGATGGCTGTGGACGCCAAGCTGAGAGCCACGCCCAGCGACGCTCTGCAGTCCATCTTCATCACCATGGAGGACGCCACCAGCTCTTGGTAAGTGTGTGTGTGTCAGTGTGTGTGTTGTGTGAACACTGTTAACAGACAGTGGTTAGACAGGTGTTTGAGAGATGAAGTGAAGGATGATCAATTGATGGATTGATTGATGTATTGATTGATTGTCATACTTCTTGCAGGGAACATGACAGCGCTGATGACACTGTCCTGGCTGACACCAGCACTGTTCCAGCTGACACCAGCACTGTTCCAGCTGACGAGCCTTCCTGTCCCACTGAGACAGCTGAGGAGGCGTTGACCGCTGACCCAATCACTGAGGTCAAGAAAAAAAGTAAGATTCAAGGCCAAATGTGATCTGTTCAGGTTTCTGCTTCAAATTATATGTCCTAATGTTGAGAAGGGTGCTCGAGTCGTTTGACTAAATGTCAAATTGCTTTTCTTGCAGGGTTCAGACCTTTTAAGAAGTGGAGGCGAGTTGTCTCCAGGGTGAAGGCCCTGCTGTGTTGCCTTCCCCAGGATGATGTCTGAGCTGAGGCTGCACCTCCTCAGCTCCAGGTGCACACTGCACCTCCTCAGCTCCAGGTGCCGCCCGCACCTCCTCAGCTCCAGGTGCACACTGCACCTCCTCAGCTCCAGGTGCCGCCCGCACCTCCTCAGCTCCAGGTGCTCCCTGCACCTCCTCCGCCCCAGGTGCTCCCTGCACCACCTCCTCCGCTGCAGGTGGTGCCCGCACCTCCTCAGCTCCAGGTGCTGCCTGCACCTCCTCAGCTCCAGGTGCTCCCTGCACCTCCTCAGCTGCAGGTGCACCCTGCACCTCCTCCACCCCAGGTGCTCCCTGCACCACCTCCTCCGCTGCAGGTGCCCCTCGCACTGCCAGTCCTGGTGGCCCCCGCAGCTCCAGTCCCGGTGCACCTGCACCTCCAGTCCCGGTGCCCCCTGCACCTCCATCTACCTAACCAGCTCAGTCCTCCTCTGACAACCTCACCTAACCAGCAACACCTGGGGCTCTGATTGGGCCTCTGCCAGCCGCACCTGGGCTCAATAAAGGACCGGTGATTAGGTGAAGCTCATGTACCCTGGACTGTTTCTTTATTCAAACGTGTGTGAAGAAGTCTCTCACAGGTCTATGTTTTCTGTGTTTCTTTATTCAAACGTGTGTGAAGAAGTCTCTCACAGGTCTATGTTTTCTGTGTTTCTTTATTCAAACGTGTGTGAAGAAGTCTCTCACAGGTCTATATTTTCTGTGTTTCTTTAGACACCAGCAGAGTACACCTCCCTGACTGGCATCAAGTCCACAGAGAGGCGTACTACCATCGTCCATGGCCTGCGTGATGTAAGTGCTCCCTGTTTTCTTAACACCATTTTCTTAACAAAAGTCTGTGTCCAGTCGTCCAGTATTTCTGTAGGCTATGTGAGCCGCATATCAAGACCAGCATCGATTTGGTTTTCATAGTTTAAATTAATGTGTAAGTGCAAAATGGAAGGACAGACTGACAGACAGACTGACGGACTGAGAAACTCACAGACAGATAGACAGACTGACAGATAGACTAAACCTTCGATCCATTTGACACTTGACAAGTCTTGTATTGTAATTGCTATGACTACCAGTTAGACAGACAGACAGACAGACATGAATACTGTATATCTAGTGTTCATTTGCTGCTTTTCAAATGAGCTGTGAGGTGAATGTGACTGAACTGTCATTGACTGTGTTTGTAAATGCAGCTCTACCCAAAGGCAGCGGAAGCCGGGGAGGAGGAAGCCATGGCGTTCCTCACCTTAATGGAGCAGATGATGGCTGTGGACGCCAAGCTGAGAGCCACGCCCAGCGACGCTCTGCAGTCCATCTTCATCACCATGGAGGACGCCACCAGCTCTTGGTAAGTGTGTGTGTGTCAGTGTGTGTGTTGTGTGAACACTGTTAACAGACAGTGGTTAGACAGGTGTTTGAGAGATGAAGTGAAGGATGATCAATTGATGGATTGATTGATGTATTGATTGATTGTCATACTTCTTGCAGGGAACATGACAGCGCTGATGACACTGTCCTGGCTGACACCAGCACTGTTCCAGCTGACACCAGCACTGTTCCAGCTGACGAGCCTTCCTGTCCCACTGAGACAGCTGAGGAGGCGTTGACCGCTGACCCAATCACTGAGGTCAAGAAAAAAAGTAAGATTCAAAGCCAAATGTGATCTGTTCAGGTTTCTGCTTCAAATTATATGTCCTAATGTTGAGAAGGGTGCTCGAGTCGTTTGACTAAATGTCAAATTGCTTTTCTTGCAGGGTTCAGACCTTTTAAGAAGTGGAGGCGAGTTGTCTCCAGGGTGAAGGCCCTGCTGTGTTGCCTTCCCCAGGATGATGTCTGAGCTGAGGCTGCACCTCCTCAGCTCCAGGTGCACACTGCACCTCCTCAGCTCCAGGTGCCGCCCGCACCTCCTCAGCTCCAGGTGCACACTGCACCTCCTCAGCTCCAGGTGCCGCCCGCACCTCCTCAGCTCCAGGTGCTCCCTGCACCTCCTCCGCCCCAGGTGCTCCCTGCACCACCTCCTCCGCTGCAGGTGGTGCCCGCACCTCCTCAGCTCCAGGTGCTGCCTGCACCTCCTCAGCTCCAGGTGCTCCCTGCACCTCCTCAGCTGCAGGTGCACCCTGCACCTCCTCCACCCCAGGTGCTCCCTGCACCACCTCCTCCGCTGCAGGTGCCCCTCGCACTGCCAGTCCTGGTGGCCCCCGCAGCTCCAGTCCCGGTGCACCTGCACCTCCAGTCCCGGTGCCCCCTGCACCTCCATCTACCTAACCAGCTCAGTCCTCCTCTGACAACCTCACCTAACCAGCAACACCTGGGGCTCTGATTGGGCCTCTGCCAGCCGCACCTGGGCTCAATAAAGGACCGGTGATTAGGTGAAGCTCATGTACCCTGGACTGTTTCTTTATTCAAACGTGTGTGAAGAAGTCTCTCACAGGTCTATGTTTTCTGTGTTTCTTTATTCAAACGTGTGTGAAGAAGTCTCTCACAGGTCTATGTTTTCTGTGTTTCTTTAGACACCAGCAGAGTACACCTCCCTGACTGGCATCAAGTCCACAGAGAGGCGTACTACCATCGTCCATGGCCTGCGTGATGTAAGTGCTCCCTGTTTTCTTAACACCATTTTCTTAACAAAAGTCTGTGTCCAGTCGTCCAGTATTTCTGTAGGCTATGTGAGCCGCATATCAAGACCAGCATCGATTTGGTTTTCATAGTTTAAATTAATGTGTAAGTGCAAAATGGAAGGACAGACTGACAGACAGACTGACGGACTGAGAAACTCACAGACAGATAGACAGACTGACAGATAGACTAAACCTTCGATCCATTTGACACTTGACAAGTCTTGTATTGTAATTGCTATGACTACCAGTTAGACAGACAGACAGACAGACATGAATACTGTATATCTAGTGTTCATTTGCTGCTTTTCAAATGAGCTGTGAGGTGAATGTGACTGAACTGTCATTGACTGTGTTTGTAAATGCAGCTCTACCCAAAGGCAGCGGAAGCCGGGGAGGAGGAAGCCATGGCGTTCCTCACCTTAATGGAGCAGATGATGGCTGTGGACGCCAAGCTGAGAGCCACGCCCAGCGACGCTCTGCAGTCCATCTTCATCACCATGGAGGACGCCACCAGCTCTTGGTAAGTGTGTGTGTGTCAGTGTGTGTGTTGTGTGAACACTGTTAACAGACAGTGGTTAGACAGGTGTTTGAGAGATGAAGTGAAGGATGATCAATTGATGGATTGATTGATGTATTGATTGATTGTCATACTTCTTGCAGGGAACATGACAGCGCTGATGACACTGTCCTGGCTGACACCAGCACTGTTCCAGCTGACACCAGCACTGTTCCAGCTGACGAGCCTTCCTGTCCCACTGAGACAGCTGAGGAGGCGTTGACCGCTGACCCAATCACTGAGGTCAAGAAAAAAAGTAAGATTCAAGGCCAAATGTGATCTGTTCAGGTTTCTGCTTCAAATTATATGTCCTAATGTTGAGAAGGGTGCTCGAGTCGTTTGACTAAATGTCAAATTGCTTTTCTTGCAGGGTTCAGACCTTTTAAGAAGTGGAGGCGAGTTGTCTCCAGGGTGAAGGTCCTGCTGTGTTGCCTTCCCCAGGATGATGTCTGAGCTGAGGCTGCACCTCCTCAGCTCCAGGTGCACACTGCACCTCCTCAGCTCCAGGTGCCGCCCGCACCTCCTCAGCTCCAGGTGCACACTGCACCTCCTCAGCTCCAGGTGCCGCCCGCACCTCCTCAGCTCCAGGTGCTCCCTGCACCTCCTCCGCCCCAGGTGCTCCCTGCACCACCTCCTCCGCTGCAGGTGGTGCCCGCACCTCCTCAGCTCCAGGTGCTGCCTGCACCTCCTCAGCTCCAGGTGCTCCCTGCACCTCCTCAGCTGCAGGTGCACCCTGCACCTCCTCCACCCCAGGTGCTCCCTGCACCACCTCCTCCGCTGCAGGTGCCCCTCGCACTGCCAGTCCTGGTGGCCCCCGCAGCTCCAGTCCCGGTGCACCTGCACCTCCAGTCCCGGTGCCCCCTGCACCTCCATCTACCTAACCAGCTCAGTCCTCCTCTGACAACCTCACCTAACCAGCAACACCTGGGGCTCTGATTGGGCCTCTGCCAGCCGCACCTGGGCTCAATAAAGGACCGGTGATTAGGTGAAGCTCATGTACCCTGGACTGTTTCTTTATTCAAACGTGTGTGAAGAAGTCTCTCACAGGTCTATGTTTTCTGTGTTTCTTTATTCAAACGTGTGTGAAGAAGTCTCTCACAGGTCTATATTTTCTGTGTTTCTTTAGACACCAGCAGAGTACACCTCCCTGACTGGCATCAAGTCCACAGAGAGGCGTACTACCATCGTCCATGGCCTGCGTGATGTAAGTGCTCCCTGTTTTCTTAACACCATTTTCTTAACAAAAGTCTGTGTCCAGTCGTCCAGTATTTCTGTAGGCTATGTGAGCCGCATATCAAGACCAGCATCGATTTGGTTTTCATAGTTTAAATTAATGTGTAAGTGCAAAATGGAAGGACAGACTGACAGACAGACTGACGGACTGAGAAACTCACAGACAGATAGACAGACTGACAGATAGACTAAACCTTCGATCCATTTGACACTTGACAAGTCTTGTATTGTAATTGCTATGACTACCAGTTAGACAGACAGACAGACAGACATGAATACTGTATATCTAGTGTTCATTTGCTGCTTTTCAAATGAGCTGTGAGGTGAATGTGACTGAACTGTCATTGACTGTGTTTGTAAATGCAGCTCTACCCAAAGGCAGCGGAAGCCGGGGAGGAGGAAGCCATGGCGTTCCTCACCTTAATGGAGCAGATGATGGCTGTGGACGCCAAGCTGAGAGCCACGCCCAGCGACGCTCTGCAGTCCATCTTCATCACCATGGAGGACGCCACCAGCTCTTGGTAAGTGTGTGTGTGTCAGTGTGTGTGTTGTGTGAACACTGTTAACAGACAGTGGTTAGACAGGTGTTTGAGAGATGAAGTGAAGGATGATCAATTGATGGATTGATTGATGTATTGATTGATTGTCATACTTCTTGCAGGGAACATGACAGCGCTGATGACACTGTCCTGGCTGACACCAGCACTGTTCCAGCTGACACCAGCACTGTTCCAGCTGACGAGCCTTCCTGTCCCACTGAGACAGCTGAGGAGGCGTTGACCGCTGACCCAATCACTGAGGTCAAGAAAAAAAGTAAGATTCAAGGCCAAATGTGATCTGTTCAGGTTTCTGCTTCAAATTATATGTCCTAATGTTGAGAAGGGTGCTCGAGTCGTTTGACTAAATGTCAAATTGCTTTTCTTGCAGGGTTCAGACCTTTTAAGAAGTGGAGGCGAGTTGTCTCCAGGGTGAAGGCCCTGCTGTGTTGCCTTCCCCAGGATGATGTCTGAGCTGAGGCTGCACCTCCTCAGCTCCAGGTGCACACTGCACCTCCTCAGCTCCAGGTGCCGCCCGCACCTCCTCAGCTCCAGGTGCACACTGCACCTCCTCAGCTCCAGGTGCCGCCCGCACCTCCTCAGCTCCAGGTGCTCCCTGCACCTCCTCCGCCCCAGGTGCTCCCTGCACCACCTCCTCCGCTGCAGGTGGTGCCCGCACCTCCTCAGCTCCAGGTGCTGCCTGCACCTCCTCAGCTCCAGGTGCTCCATGCACCTCCTCAGCTGCAGGTGCACCCTGCACCTCCTCCACCCCAGGTGCTCCCTGCACCACCTCCTCCGCTGCAGGTGCCCCTCGCACTGCCAGTCCTGGTGGCCCCCGCAGCTCCAGTCCCGGTGCACCTGCACCTCCAGTCCCGGTGCCCCCTGCACCTCCATCTACCTAACCAGCTCAGTCCTCCTCTGACAACCTCACCTAACCAGCAACACCTGGGGCTCTGATTGGGCCTCTGCCAGCCGCACCTGGGCTCAATAAAGGACCGGTGATTAGGTGAAGCTCATGTACCCTGGACTGTTTCTTTATTCAAACGTGTGTGAAGAAGTCTCTCACAGGTCTATGTTTTCTGTGTTTCTTTATTCAAACGTGTGTGAAGAAGTCTCTCACAGGTCTATGTTTTCTGTGTTTCTTTATTCAAACGTGTGTGAAGAAGTCTCTCACAGGTCTATATTTTCTGTGTTTCTTTAGACACCAGCAGAGTACACCTCCCTGACTGGCATCAAGTCCACAGAGAGGCGTACTACCATCGTCCATGGCCTGCGTGATGTAAGTGCTCCCTGTTTTCTTAACACCATTTTCTTAACAAAAGTCTGTGTCCAGTCGTCCAGTATTTCTGTAGGCTATGTGAGCCGCATATCAAGACCAGCATCGATTTGGTTTTCATAGTTTAAATTAATGTGTAAGTGCAAAATGGAAGGACAGACTGACAGACAGACTGACGGACTGAGAAACTCACAGACAGATAGACAGACTGACAGATAGACTAAACCTTCGATCCATTTGACACTTGACAAGTCTTGTATTGTAATTGCTATGACTACCAGTTAGACAGACAGACAGACAGACATGAATACTGTATATCTAGTGTTCATTTGCTGCTTTTCAAATGAGCTGTGAGGTGAATGTGACTGAACTGTCATTGACTGTGTTTGTAAATGCAGCTCTACCCAAAGGCAGCGGAAGCCGGGGAGGAGGAAGCCATGGCGTTCCTCACCTTAATGGAGCAGATGATGGCTGTGGACGCCAAGCTGAGAGCCACGCCCAGCGACGCTCTGCAGTCCATCTTCATCACCATGGAGGACGCCACCAGCTCTTGGTAAGTGTGTGTGTGTCAGTGTGTGTGTTGTGTGAACACTGTTAACAGACAGTGGTTAGACAGGTGTTTGAGAGATGAAGTGAAGGATGATCAATTGATGGATTGATTGATGTATTGATTGATTGTCATACTTCTTGCAGGGAACATGACAGCGCTGATGACACTGTCCTGGCTGACACCAGCACTGTTCCAGCTGACACCAGCACTGTTCCAGCTGACGAGCCTTCCTGTCCCACTGAGACAGCTGAGGAGGCGTTGACCGCTGACCCAATCACTGAGGTCAAGAAAAAAAGTAAGATTCAAGGCCAAATGTGATCTGTTCAGGTTTCTGCTTCAAATTATATGTCCTAATGTTGAGAAGGGTGCTCGAGTCGTTTGACTAAATGTCAAATTGCTTTTCTTGCAGGGTTCAGACCTTTTAAGAAGTGGAGGCGAGTTGTCTCCAGGGTGAAGGCCCTGCTGTGTTGCCTTCCCCAGGATGATGTCTGAGCTGAGGCTGCACCTCCTCAGCTCCAGGTGCACACTGCACCTCCTCAGCTCCAGGTGCCGCCCGCACCTCCTCAGCTCCAGGTGCACACTGCACCTCCTCAGCTCCAGGTGCCGCCCGCACCTCCTCAGCTCCAGGTGCTCCCTGCACCTCCTCCGCCCCAGGTGCTCCCTGCACCACCTCCTCCGCTGCAGGTGGTGCCCGCACCTCCTCAGCTCCAGGTGCTGCCTGCACCTCCTCAGCTCCAGGTGCTCCCTGCACCTCCTCAGCTGCAGGTGCACCCTGCACCTCCTCCACCCCAGGTGCTCCCTGCACCACCTCCTCCGCTGCAGGTGCCCCTCGCACTGCCAGTCCTGGTGGCCCCCGCAGCTCCAGTCCCGGTGCACCTGCACCTCCAGTCCCGGTGCCCCCTGCACCTCCATCTACCTAACCAGCTCAGTCCTCCTCTGACAACCTCACCTAACCAGCAACACCTGGGGCTCTGATTGGGCCTCTGCCAGCCGCACCTGGGCTCAATAAAGGACCGGTGATTAGGTGAAGCTCATGTACCCTGGACTGTTTCTTTATTCAAACGTGTGTGAAGAAGTCTCTCACAGGTCTATGTTTTCTGTGTTTCTTTATTCAAACGTGTGTGAAGAAGTCTCTCACAGGTCTATGTTTTCTGTGTTTCTTTATTCAAACGTGTGTGAAGAAGTCTCTCACAGGTCTATATTTTCTGTGTTTCTTTAGACACCAGCAGAGTACACCTCCCTGACTGGCATCAAGTCCACAGAGAGGCGTACTACCATCGTCCATGGCCTGCGTGATGTAAGTGCTCCCTGTTTTCTTAACACCATTTTCTTAACAAAAGTATGTGTCCAGTCGTCCAGTATTTCTGTAGGCTATGTGAGCCGCATATCAAGACCAGCATCGATTTGGTTTTCATAGTTTAAATTAATGTGTAAGTGCAAAATGGAAGGACAGACTGACAGACAGACTGACGGACTGAGAAACTCACAGACAGATAGACAGACTGACAGATAGACTAAACCTTCGATCCATTTGACACTTGACAAGTCTTGTATTGTAATTGCTATGACTACCAGTTAGACAGACAGACAGACAGACATGAATACTGTATATCTAGTGTTCATTTGCTGCTTTTCAAATGAGCTGTGAGGTGAATGTGACTGAACTGTCATTGACTGTGTTTGTAAATGCAGCTCTACCCAAAGGCAGCGGAAGCCGGGGAGGAGGAAGCCATGGCGTTCCTCACCTTAATGGAGCAGATGATGGCTGTGGACGCCAAGCTGAGAGCCACGCCCAGCGACGCTCTGCAGTCCATCTTCATCACCATGGAGGACGCCACCAGCTCTTGGTAAGTGTGTGTGTGTCAGTGTGTGTGTTGTGTGAACACTGTTAACAGACAGTGGTTAGACAGGTGTTTGAGAGATGAAGTGAAGGATGATCAATTGATGGATTGATTGATGTATTGATTGATTGTCATACTTCTTGCAGGGAACATGACAGCGCTGATGACACTGTCCTGGCTGACACCAGCACTGTTCCAGCTGACACCAGCACTGTTCCAGCTGACGAGCCTTCCTGTCCCACTGAGACAGCTGAGGAGGCGTTGACCGCTGACCCAATCACTGAGGTCAAGAAAAAAAGTAAGATTCAAGGCCAAATGTGATCTGTTCAGGTTTCTGCTTCAAATTATATGTCCTAATGTTGAGAAGGGTGCTCGAGTCGTTTGACTAAATGTCAAATTGCTTTTCTTGCAGGGTTCAGACCTTTTAAGAAGTGGAGGCGAGTTGTCTCCAGGGTGAAGGCCCTGCTGTGTTGCCTTCCCCAGGATGATGTCTGAGCTGAGGCTGCACCTCCTCAGCTCCAGGTGCACACTGCACCTCCTCAGCTCCAGGTGCCGCCCGCACCTCCTCAGCTCCAGGTGCACACTGCACCTCCTCAGCTCCAGGTGCCGCCCGCACCTCCTCAGCTCCAGGTGCTCCCTGCACCTCCTCCGCCCCAGGTGCTCCCTGCACCACCTCCTCCGCTGCAGGTGGTGCCCGCACCTCCTCAGCTCCAGGTGCTGCCTGCACCTCCTCAGCTCCAGGTGCTCCCTGCACCTCCTCAGCTGCAGGTGCACCCTGCACCTCCTCCACCCCAGGTGCTCCCTGCACCACCTCCTCCGCTGCAGGTGCCCCTCGCACTGCCAGTCCTGGTGGCCCCCGCAGCTCCAGTCCCGGTGCACCTGCACCTCCAGTCCCGGTGCCCCCTGCACCTCCATCTACCTAACCAGCTCAGTCCTCCTCTGACAACCTCACCTAACCAGCAACACCTGGGGCTCTGATTGGGCCTCTGCCAGCCGCACCTGGGCTCAATAAAGGACCGGTGATTAGGTGAAGCTCATGTACCCTGGACTGTTTCTTTATTCAAACGTGTGTGAAGAAGTCTCTCACAGGTCTATGTTTTCTGTGTTTCTTTATTCAAACGTGTGTGAAGAAGTCTCTCACAGGTCTATATTTTCTGTGTTTCTTTAGACACCAGCAGAGTACACCTCCCTGACTGGCATCAAGTCCACAGAGAGGCGTACTACCATCGTCCATGGCCTGCGTGATGTAAGTGCTCCCTGTTTTCTTAACACCATTTTCTTAACAAAAGTCTGTGTCCAGTCGTCCAGTATTTCTGTAGGCTATGTGAGCCGCATATCAAGACCAGCATCGATTTGGTTTTCATAGTTTAAATTAATGTGTAAGTGCAAAATGGAAGGACAGACTGACAGACAGACTGACGGACTGAGAAACTCACAGACAGATAGACAGACTGACAGATAGACTAAACCTTCGATCCATTTGACACTTGACAAGTCTTGTATTGTAATTGCTATGACTACCAGTTAGACAGACAGACAGACAGACATGAATACTGTATATCTAGTGTTCATTTGCTGCTTTTCAAATGAGCTGTGAGGTGAATGTGACTGAACTGTCATTGACTGTGTTTGTAAATGCAGCTCTACCCAAAGGCAGCGGAAGCCGGGGAGGAGGAAGCCATGGCGTTCCTCACCTTAATGGAGCAGATGATGGCTGTGGACGCCAAGCTGAGAGCCACGCCCAGCGACGCTCTGCAGTCCATCTTCATCACCATGGAGGACGCCACCAGCTCTTGGTAAGTGTGTGTGTGTCAGTGTGTGTGTTGTGTGAACACTGTTAACAGACAGTGGTTAGACAGGTGTTTGAGAGATGAAGTGAAGGATGATCAATTGATGGATTGATTGATGTATTGATTGATTGTCATACTTCTTGCAGGGAACATGACAGCGCTGATGACACTGTCCTGGCTGACACCAGCACTGTTCCAGCTGACACCAGCACTGTTCCAGCTGACGAGCCTTCCTGTCCCACTGAGACAGCTGAGGAGGCGTTGACCGCTGACCCAATCACTGAGGTCAAGAAAAAAAGTAAGATTCAAGGCCAAATGTGATCTGTTCAGGTTTCTGCTTCAAATTATATGTCCTAATGTTGAGAAGGGTGCTCGAGTCGTTTGACTAAATGTCAAATTGCTTTTCTTGCAGGGTTCAGACCTTTTAAGAAGTGGAGGCGAGTTGTCTCCAGGGTGAAGGCCCTGCTGTGTTGCCTTCCCCAGGATGATGTCTGAGCTGAGGCTGCACCTCCTCAGCTCCAGGTGCACACTGCACCTCCTCAGCTCCAGGTGCCGCCCGCACCTCCTCAGCTCCAGGTGCACACTGCACCTCCTCAGCTCCAGGTGCCGCCCGCACCTCCTCAGCTCCAGGTGCTCCCTGCACCTCCTCCGCCCCAGGTGCTCCCTGCACCACCTCCTCCGCTGCAGGTGGTGCCCGCACCTCCTCAGCTCCAGGTGCTGCCTGCACCTCCTCAGCTCCAGGTGCTCCCTGCACCTCCTCAGCTGCAGGTGCACCCTGCACCTCCTCCACCCCAGGTGCTCCCTGCACCACCTCCTCCGCTGCAGGTGCCCCTCGCACTGCCAGTCCTGGTGGCCCCCGCAGCTCCAGTCCCGGTGCACCTGCACCTCCAGTCCCGGTGCCCCCTGCACCTCCATCTACCTAACCAGCTCAGTCCTCCTCTGACAACCTCACCTAACCAGCAACACCTGGGGCTCTGAGTGGGCCTCTGCCAGCCGCACCTGGGCTCAATAAAGGACCGGTGATTAGGTGAAGCTCATGTACCCTGGACTGTTTCTTTATTCAAACGTGTGTGAAGAAGTCTCTCACAGGTCTATGTTTTCTGTGTTTCTTTATTCAAACGTGTGTGAAGAAGTCTCTCACAGGTCTATATTTTCTGTGTTTCTTTAGACACCAGCAGAGTACACCTCCCTGACTGGCATCAAGTCCACAGAGAGGCGTACTACCATCGTCCATGGCCTGCGTGATGTAAGTGCTCCCTGTTTTCTTAACACCATTTTCTTAACAAAAGTCTGTGTCCAGTCGTCCAGTATTTCTGTAGGCTATGTGAGCCGCATATCAAGACCAGCATCGATTTGGTTTTCATAGTTTAAATTAATGTGTAAGTGCAAAATGGAAGGACAGACTGACAGACAGACTGACGGACTGAGAAACTCACAGACAGATAGACAGACTGACAGATAGACTAAACCTTCGATCCATTTGACACTTGACAAGTCTTGTATTGTAATTGCTATGACTACCAGTTAGACAGACAGACAGACAGACATGAATACTGTATATCTAGTGTTCATTTGCTGCTTTTCAAATGAGCTGTGAGGTGAATGTGACTGAACTGTCATTGACTGTGTTTGTAAATGCAGCTCTACCCAAAGGCAGCGGAAGCCGGGGAGGAGGAAGCCATGGCGTTCCTCACCTTAATGGAGCAGATGATGGCTGTGGACGCCAAGCTGAGAGCCACGCCCAGCGACGCTCTGCAGTCCATCTTCATCACCATGGAGGACGCCACCAGCTCTTGGTAAGTGTGTGTGTGTCAGTGTGTGTGTTGTGTGAACACTGTTAACAGACAGTGGTTAGACAGGTGTTTGAGAGATGAAGTGAAGGATGATCAATTGATGGATTGATTGATGTATTGATTGATTGTCATACTTCTTGCAGGGAACATGACAGCGCTGATGACACTGTCCTGGCTGACACCAGCACTGTTCCAGCTGACACCAGCACTGTTCCAGCTGACGAGCCTTCCTGTCCCACTGAGACAGCTGAGGAGGCGTTGACCGCTGACCCAATCACTGAGGTCAAGAAAAAAAGTAAGATTCAAGGCCAAATGTGATCTGTTCAGGTTTCTGCTTCAAATTATATGTCCTAATGTTGAGAAGGGTGCTCGAGTCGTTTGACTAAATGTCAAATTGCTTTTCTTGCAGGGTTCAGACCTTTTAAGAAGTGGAGGCGAGTTGTCTCCAGGGTGAAGGCCCTGCTGTGTTGCCTTCCCCAGGATGATGTCTGAGCTGAGGCTGCACCTCCTCAGCTCCAGGTGCACACTGCACCTCCTCAGCTCCAGGTGCCGCCCGCACCTCCTCAGCTCCAGGTGCACACTGCACCTCCTCAGCTCCAGGTGCCGCCCGCACCTCCTCAGCTCCAGGTGCTCCCTGCACCTCCTCCGCCCCAGGTGCTCCCTGCACCACCTCCTCCGCTGCAGGTGGTGCCCGCACCTCCTCAGCTCCAGGTGCTGCCTGCACCTCCTCAGCTCCAGGTGCTCCCTGCACCTCCTCAGCTGCAGGTGCACCCTGCACCTCCTCCACCCCAGGTGCTCCCTGCACCACCTCCTCCGCTGCAGGTGCCCCTCGCACTGCCAGTCCTGGTGGCCCCCGCAGCTCCAGTCCCGGTGCACCTGCACCTCCAGTCCCGGTGCCCCCTGCACCTCCATCTACCTAACCAGCTCAGTCCTCCTCTGACAACCTCACCTAACCAGCAACACCTGGGGCTCTGATTGGGCCTCTGCCAGCCGCACCTGGGCTCAATAAAGGACCGGTGATTAGGTGAAGCTCATGTACCCTGGACTGTTTCTTTATTCAAACGTGTGTGAAGAAGTCTCTCACAGGTCTATGTTTTCTGTGTTTCTTTATTCAAACGTGTGTGAAGAAGTCTCTCACAGGTCTATGTTTTCTGTGTTTCTTTATTCAAACGTGTGTGAAGAAGTCTCTCACAGGTCTATATTTTCTGTGTTTCTTTAGACACCAGCAGAGTACACCTCCCTGACTGGCATCAAGTCCACAGAGAGGCGTACTACCATCGTCCATGGCCTGCGTGATGTAAGTCCTCCCTGTTTTCTTAACACCATTTTCTTAACAAAAGTCTGTGTCCAGTCGTCCAGTATTTCTGTAGGCTATGTGAGCCGCATATCAAGACCAGCATCGATTTGGTTTTCATAGTTTAAATTAATGTGTAAGTGCAAAATGGAAGGACAGACTGACAGACAGACTGACGGACTGAGAAACTCACAGACAGATAGACAGACTGACAGATAGACTAAACCTTCGATCCATTTGACACTTGACAAGTCTTGTATTGTAATTGCTATGACTACCAGTTAGACAGACAGACAGACAGACATGAATACTGTATATCTAGTGTGCATTTGCTGCTTTTCAAATGAGCTGTGAGGTGAATGTGACTGAACTGTCATTGACTGTGTTTGTAAATGCAGCTCTACCCAAAGGCAGCGGAAGCCGGGGAGGAGGAAGCCATGGCGTTCCTCACCTTAATGGAGCAGATGATGGCTGTGGACGCCAAGCTGAGAGCCACGCCCAGCGACGCTCTGCAGTCCATCTTCATCACCATGGAGGACGCCACCAGCTCTTGGTAAGTGTGTGTGTGTCAGTGTGTGTGTTGTGTGAACACTGTTAACAGACAGTGGTTAGACAGGTGTTTGAGAGATGAAGTGAAGGATGATCAATTGATGGATTGATTGATGTATTGATTGATTGTCATACTTCTTGCAGGGAACATGACAGCGCTGATGACACTGTCCTGGCTGACACCAGCACTGTTCCAGCTGACACCAGCACTGTTCCAGCTGACGAGCCTTCCTGTCCCACTGAGACAGCTGAGGAGGCGTTGACCGCTGACCCAATCACTGAGGTCAAGAAAAAAAGTAAGATTCAAGGCCAAATGTGATCTGTTCAGGTTTCTGCTTCAAATTATATGTCCTAATGTTGAGAAGGGTGCTCGAGTCGTTTGACTAAATGTCAAATTGCTTTTCTTGCAGGGTTCAGACCTTTTAAGAAGTGGAGGCGAGTTGTCTCCAGGGTGAAGGCCCTGCTGTGTTGCCTTCCCCAGGATGATGTCTGAGCTGAGGCTGCACCTCCTCAGCTCCAGGTGCACACTGCACCTCCTCAGCTCCAGGTGCCGCCCGCACCTCCTCAGCTCCAGGTGCACACTGCACCTCCTCAGCTCCAGGTGCCGCCCGCACCTCCTCAGCTCCAGGTGCTCCCTGCACCTCCTCCGCCCCAGGTGCTCCCTGCACCACCTCCTCCGCTGCAGGTGGTGCCCGCACCTCCTCAGCTCCAGGTGCTGCCTGCACCTCCTCAGCTCCAGGTGCTCCCTGCACCTCCTCAGCTGCAGGTGCACCCTGCACCTCCTCCACCCCAGGTGCTCCCTGCACCACCTCCTCCGCTGCAGGTGCCCCTCGCACTGCCAGTCCTGGTGGCCCCCGCAGCTCCAGTCCCGGTGCACCTGCACCTCCAGTCCCGGTGCCCCCTGCACCTCCATCTACCTAACCAGCTCAGTCCTCCTCTGACAACCTCACCTAACCAGCAACACCTGGGGCTCTGATTGGGCCTCTGCCAGCCGCACCTGGGCTCAATAAAGGACCGGTGATTAGGTGAAGCTCATGTACCCTGGACTGTTTCTTTATTCAAACGTGTGTGAAGAAGTCTCTCACAGGTCTATGTTTTCTGTGTTTCTTTATTCAAACGTGTGTGAAGAAGTCTCTCACAGGTCTATGTTTTCTGTGTTTCTTTATTCAAACGTGTGTGAAGAAGTCTCTCACAGGTCTATATTTTCTGTGTTTCTTTAGACACCAGCAGAGTACACCTCCCTGACTGGCATCAAGTCCACAGAGAGGCGTACTACCATCGTCCATGGCCTGCGTGATGTAAGTGCTCCCTGTTTTCTTAACACCATTTTCTTAACAAAAGTCTGTGTCCAGTCGTCCAGTATTTCTGTAGGCTATGTGAGCCGCATATCAAGACCAGCATCGATTTGGTTTTCATAGTTTAAATTAATGTGTAAGTGCAAAATGGAAGGACAGACTGACAGACAGACTGACGGACTGAGAAACTCACAGACAGATAGACAGACTGACAGATAGACTAAACCTTCGATCCATTTGACACTTGACAAGTCTTGTATTGTAATTGCTATGACTACCAGTTAGACAGACAGACAGACAGACATGAATACTGTATATCTAGTGTTCATTTGCTGCTTTTCAAATGAGCTGTGAGGTGAATGTGACTGAACTGTCATTGACTGTGTTTGTAAATGCAGCTCTACCCAAAGGCAGCGGAAGCCGGGGAGGAGGAAGCCATGGCGTTCCTCACCTTAATGGAGCAGATGATGGCTGTGGACGCCAAGCTGAGAGCCACGCCCAGCGACGCTCTGCAGTCCATCTTCATCACCATGGAGGACGCCACCAGCTCTTGGTAAGTGTGTGTGTGTCAGTGTGTGTGTTGTGTGAACACTGTTAACAGACAGTGGTTAGACAGGTGTTTGAGAGATGAAGTGAAGGATGATCAATTGATGGATTGATTGATGTATTGATTGATTGTCATACTTCTTGCAGGGAACATGACAGCGCTGATGACACTGTCCTGGCTGACACCAGCACTGTTCCAGCTGACACCAGCACTGTTCCAGCTGACGAGCCTTCCTGTCCCACTGAGACAGCTGAGGAGGCGTTGACCGCTGACCCAATCACTGAGGTCAAGAAAAAAAGTAAGATTCAAGGCCAAATGTGATCTGTTCAGGTTTCTGCTTCAAATTATATGTCCTAATGTTGAGAAGGGTGCTCGAGTCGTTTGACTAAATGTCAAATTGCTTTTCTTGCAGGGTTCAGACCTTTTAAGAAGTGGAGGCGAGTTGTCTCCAGGGTGAAGGCCCTGCTGTGTTGCCTTCCCCAGGATGATGTCTGAGCTGAGGCTGCACCTCCTCAGCTCCAGGTGCACACTGCACCTCCTCAGCTCCAGGTGCCGCCCGCACCTCCTCAGCTCCAGGTGCACACTGCACCTCCTCAGCTCCAGGTGCCGCCCGCACCTCCTCAGCTCCAGGTGCTCCCTGCACCTCCTCCGCCCCAGGTGCTCCCTGCACCACCTCCTCCGCTGCAGGTGGTGCCCGCACCTCCTCAGCTCCAGGTGCTGCCTGCACCTCCTCAGCTCCAGGTGCTCCCTGCACCTCCTCAGCTGCAGGTGCACCCTGCACCTCCTCCACCCCAGGTGCTCCCTGCACCACCTCCTCCGCTGCAGGTGCCCCTCGCACTGCCAGTCCTGGTGGCCCCCGCAGCTCCAGTCCCGGTGCACCTGCACCTCCAGTCCCGGTGCCCCCTGCACCTCCATCTACCTAACCAGCTCAGTCCTCCTCTGACAACCTCACCTAACCAGCAACACCTGGGGCTCTGATTGGGCCTCTGCCAGCCGCACCTGGGCTCAATAAAGGACCGGTGATTAGGTGAAGCTCATGTACCCTGGACTGTTTCTTTATTCAAACGTGTGTGAAGAAGTCTCTCACAGGTCTATGTTTTCTGTGTTTCTTTATTCAAACGTGTGTGAAGAAGTCTCTCACAGGTCTATGTTTTCTGTGTTTCTTTAGACACCAGCAGAGTACACCTCCCTGACTGGCATCAAGTCCACAGAGAGGCGTACTACCATCGTCCATGGCCTGCGTGATGTAAGTGCTCCCTGTTTTCTTAACACCATTTTCTTAACAAAAGTCTGTGTCCAGTCGTCCAGTATTTCTGTAGGCTATGTGAGCCGCATATCAAGACCAGCATCGATTTGGTTTTCATAGTTTAAATTAATGTGTAAGTGCAAAATGGAAGGACAGACTGACAGACAGACTGACGGACTGAGAAACTCACAGACAGATAGACAGACTGACAGATAGACTAAACCTTCGATCCATTTGACACTTGACAAGTCTTGTATTGTAATTGCTATGACTACCAGTTAGACAGACAGACAGACAGACATGAATACTGTATATCTAGTGTTCATTTGCTGCTTTTCAAATGAGCTGTGAGGTGAATGTGACTGAACTGTCATTGACTGTGTTTGTAAATGCAGCTCTACCCAAAGGCAGCGGAAGCCGGGGAGGAGGAAGCCATGGCGTTCCTCACCTTAATGGAGCAGATGATGGCTGTGGACGCCAAGCTGAGAGCCACGCCCAGCGACGCTCTGCAGTCCATCTTCATCACCATGGAGGACGCCACCAGCTCTTGGTAAGTGTGTGTGTGTCAGTGTGTGTGTTGTGTGAACACTGTTAACAGACAGTGGTTAGACAGGTGTTTGAGAGATGAAGTGAAGGATGATCAATTGATGGATTGATTGATGTATTGATTGATTGTCATACTTCTTGCAGGGAACATGACAGCGCTGATGACACTGTCCTGGCTGACACCAGCACTGTTCCAGCTGACACCAGCACTGTTCCAGCTGACGAGCCTTCCTGTCCCACTGAGACAGCTGAGGAGGCGTTGACCGCTGACCCAATCACTGAGGTCAAGAAAAAAAGTAAGAT
The DNA here is from genome assembly GCF_964638095.1 of Poromitra crassiceps. Lineage (NCBI taxonomy): Eukaryota > Metazoa > Chordata > Actinopteri > Beryciformes > Melamphaidae > Poromitra > Poromitra crassiceps. The sequence goes on from NW_028152131.1 coordinate 166,651, forward strand.
TCAAGGCCAAATGTGATCTGTTCAGGTTTCTGCTTCAAATTATATGTCCTAATGTTGAGAAGGGTGCTCGAGTCGTTTGACTAAATGTCAAATTGCTTTTCTTGCAGGGTTCAGACCTTTTAAGAAGTGGAGGCGAGTTGTCTCCAGGGTGAAGGCCCTGCTGTGTTGCCTTCCCCAGGATGATGTCTGAGCTGAGGCTGCACCTCCTCAGCTCCAGGTGCACACTGCACCTCCTCAGCTCCAGGTGCCGCCCGCACCTCCTCAGCTCCAGGTGCACACTGCACCTCCTCAGCTCCAGGTGCCGCCCGCACCTCCTCAGCTCCAGGTGCTCCCTGCACCTCCTCCGCCCCAGGTGCTCCCTGCACCACCTCCTCCGCTGCAGGTGGTGCCCGCACCTCCTCAGCTCCAGGTGCTGCCTGCACCTCCTCAGCTCCAGGTGCTCCCTGCACCTCCTCAGCTGCAGGTGCACCCTGCACCTCCTCCACCCCAGGTGCTCCCTGCACCACCTCCTCCGCTGCAGGTGCCCCTCGCACTGCCAGTCCTGGTGGCCCCCGCAGCTCCAGTCCCGGTGCACCTGCACCTCCAGTCCCGGTGCCCCCTGCACCTCCATCTACCTAACCAGCTCAGTCCTCCTCTGACAACCTCACCTAACCAGCAACACCTGGGGCTCTGATTGGGCCTCTGCCAGCCGCACCTGGGCTCAATAAAGGACCGGTGATTAGGTGAAGCTCATGTACCCTGGACTGTTTCTTTATTCAAACGTGTGTGAAGAAGTCTCTCACAGGTCTATGTTTTCTGTGTTTCTTTATTCAAACGTGTGTGAAGAAGTCTCTCACAGGTCTATGTTTTCTGTGTTTCTTTAGACACCAGCAGAGTACACCTCCCTGACTGGCATCAAGTCCACAGAGAGGCGTACTACCATCGTCCATGGCCTGCGTGATGTAAGTGCTCCCTGTTTTCTTAACACCATTTTCTTAACAAAAGTCTGTGTCCAGTCGTCCAGTATTTCTGTAGGCTATGTGAGCCGCATATCAAGACCAGCATCGATTTGGTTTTCATAGTTTAAATTAATGTGTAAGTGCAAAATGGAAGGACAGACTGACAGACAGACTGACGGACTGAGAAACTCACAGACAGATAGACAGACTGACAGATAGACTAAACCTTCGATCCATTTGACACTTGACAAGTCTTGTATTGTAATTGCTATGACTACCAGTTAGACAGACAGACAGACAGACATGAATACTGTATATCTAGTGTTCATTTGCTGCTTTTCAAATGAGCTGTGAGGTGAATGTGACTGAACTGTCATTGACTGTGTTTGTAAATGCAGCTCTACCCAAAGGCAGCGGAAGCCGGGGAGGAGGAAGCCATGGCGTTCCTCACCTTAATGGAGCAGATGATGGCTGTGGACGCCAAGCTGAGAGCCACGCCCAGCGACGCTCTGCAGTCCATCTTCATCACCATGGAGGACGCCACCAGCTCTTGGTAAGTGTGTGTGTGTCAGTGTGTGTGTTGTGTGAACACTGTTAACAGACAGTGGTTAGACAGGTGTTTGAGAGATGAAGTGAAGGATGATCAATTGATGGATTGATTGATGTATTGATTGATTGTCATACTTCTTGCAGGGAACATGACAGCGCTGATGACACTGTCCTGGCTGACACCAGCACTGTTCCAGCTGACACCAGCACTGTTCCAGCTGACGAGCCTTCCTGTCCCACTGAGACAGCTGAGGAGGCGTTGACCGCTGACCCAATCACTGAGGTCAAGAAAAAAAGTAAGATTCAAGGCCAAATGTGATCTGTTCAGGTTTCTGCTTCAAATTATATGTCCTAATGTTGAGAAGGGTGCTCGAGTCGTTTGACTAAATGTCAAATTGCTTTTCTTGCAGGGTTCAGACCTTTTAAGAAGTGGAGGCGAGTTGTCTCCAGGGTGAAGGCCCTGCTGTGTTGCCTTCCCCAGGATGATGTCTGAGCTGAGGCTGCACCTCCTCAGCTCCAGGTGCACACTGCACCTCCTCAGCTCCAGGTGCCGCCCGCACCTCCTCAGCTCCAGGTGCACACTGCACCTCCTCAGCTCCAGGTGCCGCCCGCACCTCCTCAGCTCCAGGTGCTCCCTGCACCTCCTCCGCCCCAGGTGCTCCCTGCACCACCTCCTCCGCTGCAGGTGGTGCCCGCACCTCCTCAGCTCCAGGTGCTGCCTGCACCTCCTCAGCTCCAGGTGCTCCCTGCACCTCCTCAGCTGCAGGTGCACCCTGCACCTCCTCCACCCCAGGTGCTCCCTGCACCACCTCCTCCGCTGCAGGTGCCCCTCGCACTGCCAGTCCTGGTGGCCCCCGCAGCTCCAGTCCCGGTGCACCTGCACCTCCAGTCCCGGTGCCCCCTGCACCTCCATCTACCTAACCAGCTCAGTCCTCCTCTGACAACCTCACCTAACCAGCAACACCTGGGGCTCTGATTGGGCCTCTGCCAGCCGCACCTGGGCTCAATAAAGGACCGGTGATTAGGTGAAGCTCATGTACCCTGGACTGTTTCTTTATTCAAACGTGTGTGAAGAAGTCTCTCACAGGTCTATGTTTTCTGTGTTTCTTTATTCAAACGTGTGTGAAGAAGTCTCTCACAGGTCTATGTTTTCTGTGTTTCTTTAGACACCAGCAGAGTACACCTCCCTGACTGGCATCAAGTCCACAGAGAGGCGTACTACCATCGTCCATGGCCTGCGTGATGTAAGTGCTCCCTGTTTTCTTAACACCATTTTCTTAACAAAAGTCTGTGTCCAGTCGTCCAGTATTTCTGTAGGCTATGTGAGCCGCATATCAAGACCAGCATCGATTTGGTTTTCATAGTTTAAATTAATGTGTAAGTGCAAAATGGAAGGACAGACTGACAGACAGACTGACGGACTGAGAAACTCACAGACAGATAGACAGACTGACAGATAGACTAAACCTTCGATCCATTTGACACTTGACAAGTCTTGTATTGTAATTGCTATGACTACCAGTTAGACAGACAGACAGACAGACATGAATACTGTATATCTAGTGTTCATTTGCTGCTTTTCAAATGAGCTGTGAGGTGAATGTGACTGAACTGTCATTGACTGTGTTTGTAAATGCAGCTCTACCCAAAGGCAGCGGAAGCCGGGGAGGAGGAAGCCATGGCGTTCCTCACCTTAATGGAGCAGATGATGGCTGTGGACGCCAAGCTGAGAGCCACGCCCAGCGACGCTCTGCAGTCCATCTTCATCACCATGGAGGACGCCACCAGCTCTTGGTAAGTGTGTGTGTGTCAGTGTGTGTGTTGTGTGAACACTGTTAACAGACAGTGGTTAGACAGGTGTTTGAGAGATGAAGTGAAGGATGATCAATTGATGGATTGATTGATGTATTGATTGATTGTCATACTTCTTGCAGGGAACATGACAGCGCTGATGACACTGTCCTGGCTGACACCAGCACTGTTCCAGCTGACACCAGCACTGTTCCAGCTGACGAGCCTTCCTGTCCCACTGAGACAGCTGAGGAGGCGTTGACCGCTGACCCAATCACTGAGGTCAAGAAAAAAAGTAAGATTCAAGGCCAAATGTGATCTGTTCAGGTTTCTGCTTCAAATTATATGTCCTAATGTTGAGAAGGGTGCTCGAGTCGTTTGACTAAATGTCAAATTGCTTTTCTTGCAGGGTTCAGACCTTTTAAGAAGTGGAGGCGAGTTGTCTCCAGGGTGAAGGCCCTGCTGTGTTGCCTTCCCCAGGATGATGTCTGAGCTGAGGCTGCACCTCCTCAGCTCCAGGTGCACACTGCACCTCCTCAGCTCCAGGTGCCGCCCGCACCTCCTCAGCTCCAGGTGCACACTGCACCTCCTCAGCTCCAGGTGCCGCCCGCACCTCCTCAGCTCCAGGTGCTCCCTGCACCTCCTCCGCCCCAGGTGCTCCCTGCACCACCTCCTCCGCTGCAGGTGGTGCCCGCACCTCCTCAGCTCCAGGTGCTGCCTGCACCTCCTCAGCTCCAGGTGCTCCCTGCACCTCCTCAGCTGCAGGTGCACCCTGCACCTCCTCCACCCCAGGTGCTCCCTGCACCACCTCCTCCGCTGCAGGTGCCCCTCGCACTGCCAGTCCTGGTGGCCCCCGCAGCTCCAGTCCCGGTGCACCTGCACCTCCAGTCCCGGTGCCCCCTGCACCTCCATCTACCTAACCAGCTCAGTCCTCCTCTGACAACCTCACCTAACCAGCAACACCTGGGGCTCTGATTGGGCCTCTGCCAGCCGCACCTGGGCTCAATAAAGGACCGGTGATTAGGTGAAGCTCATGTACCCTGGACTGTTTCTTTATTCAAACGTGTGTGAAGAAGTCTCTCACAGGTCTATGTTTTCTGTGTTTCTTTATTCAAACGTGTGTGAAGAAGTCTCTCACAGGTCTATGTTTTCTGTGTTTCTTTAGACACCAGCAGAGTACACCTCCCTGACTGGCATCAAGTCCACAGAGAGGCGTACTACCATCGTCCATGGCCTGCGTGATGTAAGTGCTCCCTGTTTTCTTAACACCATTTTCTTAACAAAAGTCTGTGTCCAGTCGTCCAGTATTTCTGTAGGCTATGTGAGCCGCATATCAAGACCAGCATCGATTTGGTTTTCATAGTTTAAATTAATGTGTAAGTGCAAAATGGAAGGACAGACTGACAGACAGACTGACGGACTGAGAAACTCACAGACAGATAGACAGACTGACAGATAGACTAAACCTTCGATCCATTTGACACTTGACAAGTCTTGTATTGTAATTGCTATGACTACCAGTTAGACAGACAGACAGACAGACATGAATACTGTATATCTAGTGTTCATTTGCTGCTTTTCAAATGAGCTGTGAGGTGAATGTGACTGAACTGTCATTGACTGTGTTTGTAAATGCAGCTCTACCCAAAGGCAGCGGAAGCCGGGGAGGAGGAAGCCATGGCGTTCCTCACCTTAATGGAGCAGATGATGGCTGTGGACGCCAAGCTGAGAGCCACGCCCAGCGACGCTCTGCAGTCCATCTTCATCACCATGGAGGACGCCACCAGCTCTTGGTAAGTGTGTGTGTGTCAGTGTGTGTGTTGTGTGAACACTGTTAACAGACAGTGGTTAGACAGGTGTTTGAGAGATGAAGTGAAGGATGATCAATTGATGGATTGATTGATGTATTGATTGATTGTCATACTTCTTGCAGGGAACATGACAGCGCTGATGACACTGTCCTGGCTGACACCAGCACTGTTCCAGCTGACACCAGCACTGTTCCAGCTGACGAGCCTTCCTGTCCCACTGAGACAGCTGAGGAGGCGTTGACCGCTGACCCAATCACTGAGGTCAAGAAAAAAAGTAAGATTCAAGGCCAAATGTGATCTGTTCAGGTTTCTGCTTCAAATTATATGTCCTAATGTTGAGAAGGGTGCTCGAGTCGTTTGACTAAATGTCAAATTGCTTTTCTTGCAGGGTTCAGACCTTTTAAGAAGTGGAGGCGAGTTGTCTCCAGGGTGAAGGCCCTGCTGTGTTGCCTTCCCCAGGATGATGTCTGAGCTGAGGCTGCACCTCCTCAGCTCCAGGTGCACACTGCACCTCCTCAGCTCCAGGTGCCGCCCGCACCTCCTCAGCTCCAGGTGCACACTGCACCTCCTCAGCTCCAGGTGCCGCCCGCACCTCCTCAGCTCCAGGTGCTCCCTGCACCTCCTCCGCCCCAGGTGCTCCCTGCACCACCTCCTCCGCTGCAGGTGGTGCCCGCACCTCCTCAGCTCCAGGTGCTGCCTGCACCTCCTCAGCTCCAGGTGCTCCCTGCACCTCCTCAGCTGCAGGTGCACCCTGCACCTCCTCCACCCCAGGTGCTCCCTGCACCACCTCCTCCGCTGCAGGTGCCCCTCGCACTGCCAGTCCTGGTGGCCCCCGCAGCTCCAGTCCCGGTGCACCTGCACCTCCAGTCCCGGTGCCCCCTGCACCTCCATCTACCTAACCAGCTCAGTCCTCCTCTGACAACCTCACCTAACCAGCAACACCTGGGGCTCTGATTGGGCCTCTGCCAGCCGCACCTGGGCTCAATAAAGGACCGGTGATTAGGTGAAGCTCATGTACCCTGGACTGTTTCTTTATTCAAACGTGTGTGAAGAAGTCTCTCACAGGTCTATGTTTTCTGTGTTTCTTTATTCAAACGTGTGTGAAGAAGTCTCTCACAGGTCTATGTTTTCTGTGTTTCTTTAGACACCAGCAGAGTACACCTCCCTGACTGGCATCAAGTCCACAGAGAGGCGTACTACCATCGTCCATGGCCTGCGTGATGTAAGTGCTCCCTGTTTTCTTAACACCATTTTCTTAACAAAAGTCTGTGTCCAGTCGTCCAGTATTTCTGTAGGCTATGTGAGCCGCATATCAAGACCAGCATCGATTTGGTTTTCATAGTTTAAATTAATGTGTAAGTGCAAAATGGAAGGACAGACTGACAGACAGACTGACGGACTGAGAAACTCACAGACAGATAGACAGACTGACAGATAGACTAAACCTTCGATCCATTTGACACTTGACAAGTCTTGTATTGTAATTGCTATGACTACCAGTTAGACAGACAGACAGACAGACATGAATACTGTATATCTAGTGTTCATTTGCTGCTTTTCAAATGAGCTGTGAGGTGAATGTGACTGAACTGTCATTGACTGTGTTTGTAAATGCAGCTCTACCCAAAGGCAGCGGAAGCCGGGGAGGAGGAAGCCATGGCGTTCCTCACCTTAATGGAGCAGATGATGGCTGTGGACGCCAAGCTGAGAGCCACGCCCAGCGACGCTCTGCAGTCCATCTTCATCACCATGGAGGACGCCACCAGCTCTTGGTAAGTGTGTGTGTGTCAGTGTGTGTGTTGTGTGAACACTGTTAACAGACAGTGGTTAGACAGGTGTTTGAGAGATGAAGTGAAGGATGATCAATTGATGGATTGATTGATGTATTGATTGATTGTCATACTTCTTGCAGGGAACATGACAGCGCTGATGACACTGTCCTGGCTGACACCAGCACTGTTCCAGCTGACACCAGCACTGTTCCAGCTGACGAGCCTTCCTGTCCCACTGAGACAGCTGAGGAGGCGTTGACCGCTGACCCAATCACTGAGGTCAAGAAAAAAAGTAAGATTCAAGGCCAAATGTGATCTGTTCAGGTTTCTGCTTCAAATTATATGTCCTAATGTTGAGAAGGGTGCTCGAGTCGTTTGACTAAATGTCAAATTGCTTTTCTTGCAGGGTTCAGACCTTTTAAGAAGTGGAGGCGAGTTGTCTCCAGGGTGAAGGCCCTGCTGTGTTGCCTTCCCCAGGATGATGTCTGAGCTGAGGCTGCACCTCCTCAGCTCCAGGTGCACACTGCACCTCCTCAGCTCCAGGTGCCGCCCGCACCTCCTCAGCTCCAGGTGCACACTGCACCTCCTCAGCTCCAGGTGCCGCCCGCACCTCCTCAGCTCCAGGTGCTCCCTGCACCTCCTCCGCCCCAGGTGCTCCCTGCACCACCTCCTCCGCTGCAGGTGGTGCCCGCACCTCCTCAGCTCCAGGTGCTGCCTGCACCTCCTCAGCTCCAGGTGCTCCCTGCACCTCCTCAGCTGCAGGTGCACCCTGCACCTCCTCCACCCCAGGTGCTCCCTGCACCACCTCCTCCGCTGCAGGTGCCCCTCGCACTGCCAGTCCTGGTGGCCCCCGCAGCTCCAGTCCCGGTGCACCTGCACCTCCAGTCCCGGTGCCCCCTGCACCTCCATCTACCTAACCAGCTCAGTCCTCCTCTGACAACCTCACCTAACCAGCAACACCTGGGGCTCTGATTGGGCCTCTGCCAGCCGCACCTGGGCTCAATAAAGGACCGGTGATTAGGTGAAGCTCATGTACCCTGGACTGTTTCTTTATTCAAACGTGTGTGAAGAAGTCTCTCACAGGTCTATGTTTTCTGTGTTTCTTTATTCAAACGTGTGTGAAGAAGTCTCTCACAGGTCTATGTTTTCTGTGTTTCTTTAGACACCAGCAGAGTACACCTCCCTGACTGGCATCAAGTCCACAGAGAGGCGTACTACCATCGTCCATGGCCTGCGTGATGTAAGTGCTCCCTGTTTTCTTAACACCATTTTCTTAACAAAAGTCTGTGTCCAGTCGTCCAGTATTTCTGTAGGCTATGTGAGCCGCATATCAAGACCAGCATCGATTTGGTTTTCATAGTTTAAATTAATGTGTAAGTGCAAAATGGAAGGACAGACTGACAGACAGACTGACGGACTGAGAAACTCACAGACAGATAGACAGACTGACAGATAGACTAAACCTTCGATCCATTTGACACTTGACAAGTCTTGTATTGTAATTGCTATGACTACCAGTTAGACAGACAGACAGACAGACATGAATACTGTATATCTAGTGTTCATTTGCTGCTTTTCAAATGAGCTGTGAGGTGAATGTGACTGAACTGTCATTGACTGTGTTTGTAAATGCAGCTCTACCCAAAGGCAGCGGAAGCCGGGGAGGAGGAAGCCATGGCGTTCCTCACCTTAATGGAGCAGATGATGGCTGTGGACGCCAAGCTGAGAGCCACGCCCAGCGACGCTCTGCAGTCCATCTTCATCACCATGGAGGACGCCACCAGCTCTTGGTAAGTGTGTGTGTGTCAGTGTGTGTGTTGTGTGAACACTGTTAACAGACAGTGGTTAGACAGGTGTTTGAGAGATGAAGTGAAGGATGATCAATTGATGGATTGATTGATGTATTGATTGATTGTCATACTTCTTGCAGGGAACATGACAGCGCTGATGACACTGTCCTGGCTGACACCAGCACTGTTCCAGCTGACACCAGCACTGTTCCAGCTGACGAGCCTTCCTGTCCCACTGAGACAGCTGAGGAGGCGTTGACCGCTGACCCAATCACTGAGGTCAAGAAAAAAAGTAAGATTCAAGGCCAAATGTGATCTGTTCAGGTTTCTGCTTCAAATTATATGTCCTAATGTTGAGAAGGGTGCTCGAGTCGTTTGACTAAATGTCAAATTGCTTTTCTTGCAGGGTTCAGACCTTTTAAGAAGTGGAGGCGAGTTGTCTCCAGGGTGAAGGCCCTGCTGTGTTGCCTTCCCCAGGATGATGTCTGAGCTGAGGCTGCACCTCCTCAGCTCCAGGTGCACACTGCACCTCCTCAGCTCCAGGTGCCGCCCGCACCTCCTCAGCTCCAGGTGCACACTGCACCTCCTCAGCTCCAGGTGCCGCCCGCACCTCCTCAGCTCCAGGTGCTCCCTGCACCTCCTCCGCCCCAGGTGCTCCCTGCACCACCTCCTCCGCTGCAGGTGGTGCCCGCACCTCCTCAGCTCCAGGTGCTGCCTGCACCTCCTCAGCTCCAGGTGCTCCCTGCACCTCCTCAGCTGCAGGTGCACCCTGCACCTCCTCCACCCCAGGTGCTCCCTGCACCACCTCCTCCGCTGCAGGTGCCCCTCGCACTGCCAGTCCTGGTGGCCCCCGCAGCTCCAGTCCCGGTGCACCTGCACCTCCAGTCCCGGTGCCCCCTGCACCTCCATCTACCTAACCAGCTCAGTCCTCCTCTGACAACCTCACCTAACCAGCAACACCTGGGGCTCTGATTGGGCCTCTGCCAGCCGCACCTGGGCTCAATAAAGGACCGGTGATTAGGTGAAGCTCATGTACCCTGGACTGTTTCTTTATTCAAACGTGTGTGAAGAAGTCTCTCACAGGTCTATGTTTTCTGTGTTTCTTTATTCAAACGTGTGTGAAGAAGTCTCTCACAGGTCTATGTTTTCTGTGTTTCTTTATTCAAACGTGTGTGAAGAAGTCTCTCACAGGTCTATATTTTCTGTGTTTCTTTAGACACCAGCAGAGTACACCTCCCTGACTGGCATCAAGTCCACAGAGAGGCGTACTACCATCGTCCATGGCCTGCGTGATGTAAGTCCTCCCTGTTTTCTTAACACCATTTTCTTAACAAAAGTCTGTGTCCAGTCGTCCAGTATTTCTGTAGGCTATGTGAGCCGCATATCAAGACCAGCATCGATTTGGTTTTCATAGTTTAAATTAATGTGTAAGTGCAAAATGGAAGGACAGACTGACAGACAGACTGACGGACTGAGAAACTCACAGACAGATAGACAGACTGACAGATAGACTAAACCTTCGATCCATTTGACACTTGACAAGTCTTGTATTGTAATTGCTATGACTACCAGTTAGACAGACAGACAGACAGACATGAATACTGTATATCTAGTGTGCATTTGCTGCTTTTCAAATGAGCTGTGAGGTGAATGTGACTGAACTGTCATTGACTGTGTTTGTAAATGCAGCTCTACCCAAAGGCAGCGGAAGCCGGGGAGGAGGAAGCCATGGCGTTCCTCACCTTAATGGAGCAGATGATGGCTGTGGACGCCAAGCTGAGAGCCACGCCCAGCGACGCTCTGCAGTCCATCTTCATCACCATGGAGGACGCCACCAGCTCTTGGTAAGTGTGTGTGTGTCAGTGTGTGTGTTGTGTGAACACTGTTAACAGACAGTGGTTAGACAGGTGTTTGAGAGATGAAGTGAAGGATGATCAATTGATGGATTGATTGATGTATTGATTGATTGTCATACTTCTTGCAGGGAACATGACAGCGCTGATGACACTGTCCTGGCTGACACCAGCACTGTTCCAGCTGACACCAGCACTGTTCCAGCTGACGAGCCTTCCTGTCCCACTGAGACAGCTGAGGAGGCGTTGACCGCTGACCCAATCACTGAGGTCAAGAAAAAAAGTAAGATTCAAGGCCAAATGTGATCTGTTCAGGTTTCTGCTTCAAATTATATGTCCTAATGTTGAGAAGGGTGCTCGAGTCGTTTGACTAAATGTCAAATTGCTTTTCTTGCAGGGTTCAGACCTTTTAAGAAGTGGAGGCGAGTTGTCTCCAGGGTGAAGGCCCTGCTGTGTTGCCTTCCCCAGGATGATGTCTGAGCTGAGGCTGCACCTCCTCAGCTCCAGGTGCACACTGCACCTCCTCAGCTCCAGGTGCCGCCCGCACCTCCTCAGCTCCAGGTGCACACTGCACCTCCTCAGCTCCAGGTGCCGCCCGCACCTCCTCAGCTCCAGGTGCTCCCTGCACCTCCTCCGCCCCAGGTGCTCCCTGCACCACCTCCTCCGCTGCAGGTGGTGCCCGCACCTCCTCAGCTCCAGGTGCTGCCTGCACCTCCTCAGCTCCAGGTGCTCCCTGCACCTCCTCAGCTGCAGGTGCACCCTGCACCTCCTCCACCCCAGGTGCTCCCTGCACCACCTCCTCCGCTGCAGGTGCCCCTCGCACTGCCAGTCCTGGTGGCCCCCGCAGCTCCAGTCCCGGTGCACCTGCACCTCCAGTCCCGGTGCCCCCTGCACCTCCATCTACCTAACCAGCTCAGTCCTCCTCTGACAACCTCACCTAACCAGCAACACCTGGGGCTCTGATTGGGCCTCTGCCAGCCGCACCTGGGCTCAATAAAGGACCGGTGATTAGGTGAAGCTCATGTACCCTGGACTGTTTCTTTATTCAAACGTGTGTGAAGAAGTCTCTCACAGGTCTATGTTTTCTGTGTTTCTTTATTCAAACGTGTGTGAAGAAGTCTCTCACAGGTCTATGTTTTCTGTGTTTCTTTAGACACCAGCAGAGTACACCTCCCTGACTGGCATCAAGTCCACAGAGAGGCGTACTACCATCGTCCATGGCCTGCGTGATGTAAGTGCTCCCTGTTTTCTTAACACCATTTTCTTAACAAAAGTCTGTGTCCAGTCGTCCAGTATTTCTGTAGGCTATGTGAGCCGCATATCAAGACCAGCATCGATTTGGTTTTCATAGTTTAAATTAATGTGTAAGTGCAAAATGGAAGGACAGACTGACAGACAGACTGACGGACTGAGAAACTCACAGACAGATAGACAGACTGACAGATAGACTAAACCTTCGATCCATTTGACACTTGACAAGTCTTGTATTGTAATTGCTATGACTACCAGTTAGACAGACAGACAGACAGACATGAATACTGTATATCTAGTGTTCATTTGCTGCTTTTCAAATGAGCTGTGAGGTGAATGTGACTGAACTGTCATTGACTGTGTTTGTAAATGCAGCTCTACCCAAAGGCAGCGGAAGCCGGGGAGGAGGAAGCCATGGCGTTCCTCACCTTAATGGAGCAGATGATGGCTGTGGACGCCAAGCTGAGAGCCACGCCCAGCGACGCTCTGCAGTCCATCTTCATCACCATGGAGGACGCCACCAGCTCTTGGTAAGTGTGTGTGTGTCAGTGTGTGTGTTGTGTGAACACTGTTAACAGACAGTGGTTAGACAGGTGTTTGAGAGATGAAGTGAAGGATGATCAATTGATGGATTGATTGATGTATTGATTGATTGTCATACTTCTTGCAGGGAACATGACAGCGCTGATGACACTGTCCTGGCTGACACCAGCACTGTTCCAGCTGACACCAGCACTGTTCCAGCTGACGAGCCTTCCTGTCCCACTGAGACAGCTGAGGAGGCGTTGACCGCTGACCCAATCACTGAGGTCAAGAAAAAAAGTAAGATTCAAGGCCAAATGTGATCTGTTCAGGTTTCTGCTTCAAATTATATGTCCTAATGTTGAGAAGGGTGCTCGAGTCGTTTGACTAAATGTCAAATTGCTTTTCTTGCAGGGTTCAGACCTTTTAAGAAGTGGAGGCGAGTTGTCTCCAGGGTGAAGGCCCTGCTGTGTTGCCTTCCCCAGGATGATGTCTGAGCTGAGGCTGCACCTCCTCAGCTCCAGGTGCACACTGCACCTCCTCAGCTCCAGGTGCCGCCCGCACCTCCTCAGCTCCAGGTGCACACTGCACCTCCTCAGCTCCAGGTGCCGCCCGCACCTCCTCAGCTCCAGGTGCTCCCTGCACCTCCTCCGCCCCAGGTGCTCCCTGCACCACCTCCTCCGCTGCAGGTGGTGCCCGCACCTCCTCAGCTCCAGGTGCTGCCTGCACCTCCTCAGCTCCAGGTGCTCCCTGCACCTCCTCAGCTGCAGGTGCACCCTGCACCTCCTCCACCCCAGGTGCTCCCTGCACCACCTCCTCCGCTGCAGGTGCCCCTCGCACTGCCAGTCCTGGTGGCCCCCGCAGCTCCAGTCCCGGTGCACCTGCACCTCCAGTCCCGGTGCCCCCTGCACCTCCATCTACCTAACCAGCTCAGTCCTCCTCTGACAACCTCACCTAACCAGCAACACCTGGGGCTCTGATTGGGCCTCTGCCAGCCGCACCTGGGCTCAATAAAGGACCGGTGATTAGGTGAAGCTCATGTACCCTGGACTGTTTCTTTATTCAAACGTGTGTGAAGAAGTCTCTCACAGGTCTATGTTTTCTGTGTTTCTTTATTCAAACGTGTGTGAAGAAGTCTCTCACAGGTCTATGTTTTCTGTGTTTCTTTAGACACCAGCAGAGTACACCTCCCTGACTGGCATCAAGTCCACAGAGAGGCGTACTACCATCGTCCATGGCCTGCGTGATGTAAGTGCTCCCTGTTTTCTTAACACCATTTTCTTAACAAAAGTCTGTGTCCAGTCGTCCAGTATTTCTGTAGGCTATGTGAGCCGCATATCAAGACCAGCATCGATTTGGTTTTCATAGTTTAAATTAATGTGTAAGTGCAAAATGGAAGGACAGACTGACAGACAGACTGACGGACTGAGAAACTCACAGACAGATAGACAGACTGACAGATAGACTAAACCTTCGATCCATTTGACACTTGACAAGTCTTGTATTGTAATTGCTATGACTACCAGTTAGACAGACAGACAGACAGACATGAATACTGTATATCTAGTGTTCATTTGCTGCTTTTCAAATGAGCTGTGAGGTGAATGTGACTGAACTGTCATTGACTGTGTTTGTAAATGCAGCTCTACCCAAAGGCAGCGGAAGCCGGGGAGGAGGAAGCCATGGCGTTCCTCACCTTAATGGAGCAGATGATGGCTGTGGACGCCAAGCTGAGAGCCACGCCCAGCGACGCTCTGCAGTCCATCTTCATCACCATGGAGGACGCCACCAGCTCTTGGTAAGTGTGTGTGTGTCAGTGTGTGTGTTGTGTGAACACTGTTAACAGACAGTGGTTAGACAGGTGTTTGAGAGATGAAGTGAAGGATGATCAATTGATGGATTGATTGATGTATTGATTGATTGTCATACTTCTTGCAGGGAACATGACAGCGCTGATGACACTGTCCTGGCTGACACCAGCACTGTTCCAGCTGACACCAGCACTGTTCCAGCTGACGAGCCTTCCTGTCCCACTGAGACAGCTGAGGAGGCGTTGACCGCTGACCCAATCACTGAGGTCAAGAAAAAAAGTAAGATTCAAGGCCAAATGTGATCTGTTCAGGTTTCTGCTTCAAATTATATGTCCTAATGTTGAGAAGGGTGCTCGAGTCGTTTGACTAAATGTCAAATTGCTTTTCTTGCAGGGTTCAGACCTTTTAAGAAGTGGAGGCGAGTTGTCTCCAGGGTGAAGGCCCTGCTGTGTTGCCTTCCCCAGGATGATGTCTGAGCTGAGGCTGCACCTCCTCAGCTCCAGGTGCACACTGCACCTCCTCAGCTCCAGGTGCCGCCCGCACCTCCTCAGCTCCAGGTGCACACTGCACCTCCTCAGCTCCAGGTGCCGCCCGCACCTCCTCAGCTCCAGGTGCTCCCTGCACCTCCTCCGCCCCAGGTGCTCCCTGCACCACCTCCTCCGCTGCAGGTGGTGCCCGCACCTCCTCAGCTCCAGGTGCTGCCTGCACCTCCTCAGCTCCAGGTGCTCCCTGCACCTCCTCAGCTGCAGGTGCACCCTGCACCTCCTCCACCCCAGGTGCTCCCTGCACCACCTCCTCCGCTGCAGGTGCCCCTCGCACTGCCAGTCCTGGTGGCCCCCGCAGCTCCAGTCCCGGTGCACCTGCACCTCCAGTCCCGGTGCCCCCTGCACCTCCATCTACCTAACCAGCTCAGTCCTCCTCTGACAACCTCACCTAACCAGCAACACCTGGGGCTCTGATTGGGCCTCTGCCAGCCGCACCTGGGCTCAATAAAGGACCGGTGATTAGGTGAAGCTCATGTACCCTGGACTGTTTCTTTATTCAAACGTGTGTGAAGAAGTCTCTCACAGGTCTATGTTTTCTGTGTTTCTTTATTCAAACGTGTGTGAAGAAGTCTCTCACAGGTCTATGTTTTCTGTGTTTCTTTAGACACCAGCAGAGTACACCTCCCTGACTGGCATCAAGTCCACAGAGAGGCGTACTACCATCGTCCATGGCCTGCGTGATGTAAGTGCTCCCTGTTTTCTTAACACCATTTTCTTAACAAAAGTCTGTGTCCAGTCGTCCAGTATTTCTGTAGGCTATGTGAGCCGCATATCAAGACCAGCATCGATTTGGTTTTCATAGTTTAAATTAATGTGTAAGTGCAAAATGGAAGGACAGACTGACAGACAGACTGACGGACTGAGAAACTCACAGACAGATAGACAGACTGACAGATAGACTAAACCTTCGATCCATTTGACACTTGACAAGTCTTGTATTGTAATTGCTATGACTACCAGTTAGACAGACAGACAGACAGACATGAATACTGTATATCTAGTGTTCATTTGCTGCTTTTCAAATGAGCTGTGAGGTGAATGTGACTGAACTGTCATTGACTGTGTTTGTAAATGCAGCTCTACCCAAAGGCAGCGGAAGCCGGGGAGGAGGAAGCCATGGCGTTCCTCACCTTAATGGAGCAGATGATGGCTGTGGACGCCAAGCTGAGAGCCACGCCCAGCGACGCTCTGCAGTCCATCTTCATCACCATGGAGGACGCCACCAGCTCTTGGTAAGTGTGTGTGTGTCAGTGTGTGTGTTGTGTGAACACTGTTAACAGACAGTGGTTAGACAGGTGTTTGAGAGATGAAGTGAAGGATGATCAATTGATGGATTGATTGATGTATTGATTGATTGTCATACTTCTTGCAGGGAACATGACAGCGCTGATGACACTGTCCTGGCTGACACCAGCACTGTTCCAGCTGACACCAGCACTGTTCCAGCTGACGAGCCTTCCTGTCCCACTGAGACAGCTGAGGAGGCGTTGACCGCTGACCCAATCACTGAGGTCAAGAAAAAAAGTAAGATTCAAGGCCAAATGTGATCTGTTCAGGTTTCTGCTTCAAATTATATGTCCTAATGTTGAGAAGGGTGCTCGAGTCGTTTGACTAAATGTCAAATTGCTTTTCTTGCAGGGTTCAGACCTTTTAAGAAGTGGAGGCGAGTTGTCTCCAGGGTGAAGGCCCTGCTGTGTTGCCTTCCCCAGGATGATGTCTGAGCTGAGGCTGCACCTCCTCAGCTCCAGGTGCACACTGCACCTCCTCAGCTCCAGGTGCCGCCCGCACCTCCTCAGCTCCAGGTGCACACTGCACCTCCTCAGCTCCAGGTGCCGCCCGCACCTCCTCAGCTCCAGGTGCTCCCTGCACCTCCTCCGCCCCAGGTGCTCCCTGCACCACCTCCTCCGCTGCAGGTGGTGCCCGCACCTCCTCAGCTCCAGGTGCTGCCTGCACCTCCTCAGCTCCAGGTGCTCCCTGCACCTCCTCAGCTGCAGGTGCACCCTGCACCTCCTCCACCCCAGGTGCTCCCTGCACCACCTCCTCCGCTGCAGGTGCCCCTCGCACTGCCAGTCCTGGTGGCCCCCGCAGCTCCAGTCCCGGTGCACCTGCACCTCCAGTCCCGGT
Source organism: Poromitra crassiceps (assembly GCF_964638095.1). Classification (NCBI taxonomy): domain Eukaryota; kingdom Metazoa; phylum Chordata; class Actinopteri; order Beryciformes; family Melamphaidae; genus Poromitra; species Poromitra crassiceps. The sequence continues at coordinate 183,408 of NW_028152131.1, forward strand.
GCCCCCTGCACCTCCATCTACCTAACCAGCTCAGTCCTCCTCTGACAACCTCACCTAACCAGCAACACCTGGGGCTCTGATTGGGCCTCTGCCAGCCGCACCTGGGCTCAATAAAGGACCGGTGATTAGGTGAAGCTCATGTACCCTGGACTGTTTCTTTATTCAAACGTGTGTGAAGAAGTCTCTCACAGGTCTATGTTTTCTGTGTTTCTTTATTCAAACGTGTGTGAAGAAGTCTCTCACAGGTCTATGTTTTCTGTGTTTCTTTAGACACCAGCAGAGTACACCTCCCTGACTGGCATCAAGTCCACAGAGAGGCGTACTACCATCGTCCATGGCCTGCGTGATGTAAGTGCTCCCTGTTTTCTTAACACCATTTTCTTAACAAAAGTCTGTGTCCAGTCGTCCAGTATTTCTGTAGGCTATGTGAGCCGCATATCAAGACCAGCATCGATTTGGTTTTCATAGTTTAAATTAATGTGTAAGTGCAAAATGGAAGGACAGACTGACAGACAGACTGACGGACTGAGAAACTCACAGACAGATAGACAGACTGACAGATAGACTAAACCTTCGATCCATTTGACACTTGACAAGTCTTGTATTGTAATTGCTATGACTACCAGTTAGACAGACAGACAGACAGACATGAATACTGTATATCTAGTGTTCATTTGCTGCTTTTCAAATGAGCTGTGAGGTGAATGTGACTGAACTGTCATTGACTGTGTTTGTAAATGCAGCTCTACCCAAAGGCAGCGGAAGCCGGGGAGGAGGAAGCCATGGCGTTCCTCACCTTAATGGAGCAGATGATGGCTGTGGACGCCAAGCTGAGAGCCACGCCCAGCGACGCTCTGCAGTCCATCTTCATCACCATGGAGGACGCCACCAGCTCTTGGTAAGTGTGTGTGTGTCAGTGTGTGTGTTGTGTGAACACTGTTAACAGACAGTGGTTAGACAGGTGTTTGAGAGATGAAGTGAAGGATGATCAATTGATGGATTGATTGATGTATTGATTGATTGTCATACTTCTTGCAGGGAACATGACAGCGCTGATGACACTGTCCTGGCTGACACCAGCACTGTTCCAGCTGACACCAGCACTGTTCCAGCTGACGAGCCTTCCTGTCCCACTGAGACAGCTGAGGAGGCGTTGACCGCTGACCCAATCACTGAGGTCAAGAAAAAAAGTAAGATTCAAGGCCAAATGTGATCTGTTCAGGTTTCTGCTTCAAATTATATGTCCTAATGTTGAGAAGGGTGCTCGAGTCGTTTGACTAAATGTCAAATTGCTTTTCTTGCAGGGTTCAGACCTTTTAAGAAGTGGAGGCGAGTTGTCTCCAGGGTGAAGGCCCTGCTGTGTTGCCTTCCCCAGGATGATGTCTGAGCTGAGGCTGCACCTCCTCAGCTCCAGGTGCACACTGCACCTCCTCAGCTCCAGGTGCCGCCCGCACCTCCTCAGCTCCAGGTGCACACTGCACCTCCTCAGCTCCAGGTGCCGCCCGCACCTCCTCAGCTCCAGGTGCTCCCTGCACCTCCTCCGCCCCAGGTGCTCCCTGCACCACCTCCTCCGCTGCAGGTGGTGCCCGCACCTCCTCAGCTCCAGGTGCTGCCTGCACCTCCTCAGCTCCAGGTGCTCCCTGCACCTCCTCAGCTGCAGGTGCACCCTGCACCTCCTCCACCCCAGGTGCTCCCTGCACCACCTCCTCCGCTGCAGGTGCCCCTCGCACTGCCAGTCCTGGTGGCCCCCGCAGCTCCAGTCCCGGTGCACCTGCACCTCCAGTCCCGGTGCCCCCTGCACCTCCATCTACCTAACCAGCTCAGTCCTCCTCTGACAACCTCACCTAACCAGCAACACCTGGGGCTCTGATTGGGCCTCTGCCAGCCGCACCTGGGCTCAATAAAGGACCGGTGATTAGGTGAAGCTCATGTACCCTGGACTGTTTCTTTATTCAAACGTGTGTGAAGAAGTCTCTCACAGGTCTATGTTTTCTGTGTTTCTTTATTCAAACGTGTGTGAAGAAGTCTCTCACAGGTCTATGTTTTCTGTGTTTCTTTAGACACCAGCAGAGTACACCTCCCTGACTGGCATCAAGTCCACAGAGAGGCGTACTACCATCGTCCATGGCCTGCGTGATGTAAGTGCTCCCTGTTTTCTTAACACCATTTTCTTAACAAAAGTCTGTGTCCAGTCGTCCAGTATTTCTGTAGGCTATGTGAGCCGCATATCAAGACCAGCATCGATTTGGTTTTCATAGTTTAAATTAATGTGTAAGTGCAAAATGGAAGGACAGACTGACAGACAGACTGACGGACTGAGAAACTCACAGACAGATAGACAGACTGACAGATAGACTAAACCTTCGATCCATTTGACACTTGACAAGTCTTGTATTGTAATTGCTATGACTACCAGTTAGACAGACAGACAGACAGACATGAATACTGTATATCTAGTGTTCATTTGCTGCTTTTCAAATGAGCTGTGAGGTGAATGTGACTGAACTGTCATTGACTGTGTTTGTAAATGCAGCTCTACCCAAAGGCAGCGGAAGCCGGGGAGGAGGAAGCCATGGCGTTCCTCACCTTAATGGAGCAGATGATGGCTGTGGACGCCAAGCTGAGAGCCACGCCCAGCGACGCTCTGCAGTCCATCTTCATCACCATGGAGGACGCCACCAGCTCTTGGTAAGTGTGTGTGTGTCAGTGTGTGTGTTGTGTGAACACTGTTAACAGACAGTGGTTAGACAGGTGTTTGAGAGATGAAGTGAAGGATGATCAATTGATGGATTGATTGATGTATTGATTGATTGTCATACTTCTTGCAGGGAACATGACAGCGCTGATGACACTGTCCTGGCTGACACCAGCACTGTTCCAGCTGACACCAGCACTGTTCCAGCTGACGAGCCTTCCTGTCCCACTGAGACAGCTGAGGAGGCGTTGACCGCTGACCCAATCACTGAGGTCAAGAAAAAAAGTAAGATTCAAGGCCAAATGTGATCTGTTCAGGTTTCTGCTTCAAATTATATGTCCTAATGTTGAGAAGGGTGCTCGAGTCGTTTGACTAAATGTCAAATTGCTTTTCTTGCAGGGTTCAGACCTTTTAAGAAGTGGAGGCGAGTTGTCTCCAGGGTGAAGGCCCTGCTGTGTTGCCTTCCCCAGGATGATGTCTGAGCTGAGGCTGCACCTCCTCAGCTCCAGGTGCACACTGCACCTCCTCAGCTCCAGGTGCCGCCCGCACCTCCTCAGCTCCAGGTGCACACTGCACCTCCTCAGCTCCAGGTGCCGCCCGCACCTCCTCAGCTCCAGGTGCTCCCTGCACCTCCTCCGCCCCAGGTGCTCCCTGCACCACCTCCTCCGCTGCAGGTGGTGCCCGCACCTCCTCAGCTCCAGGTGCTGCCTGCACCTCCTCAGCTCCAGGTGCTCCCTGCACCTCCTCAGCTGCAGGTGCACCCTGCACCTCCTCCACCCCAGGTGCTCCCTGCACCACCTCCTCCGCTGCAGGTGCCCCTCGCACTGCCAGTCCTGGTGGCCCCCGCAGCTCCAGTCCCGGTGCACCTGCACCTCCAGTCCCGGTGCCCCCTGCACCTCCATCTACCTAACCAGCTCAGTCCTCCTCTGACAACCTCACCTAACCAGCAACACCTGGGGCTCTGATTGGGCCTCTGCCAGCCGCACCTGGGCTCAATAAAGGACCGGTGATTAGGTGAAGCTCATGTACCCTGGACTGTTTCTTTATTCAAACGTGTGTGAAGAAGTCTCTCACAGGTCTATGTTTTCTGTGTTTCTTTATTCAAACGTGTGTGAAGAAGTCTCTCACAGGTCTATGTTTTCTGTGTTTCTTTAGACACCAGCAGAGTACACCTCCCTGACTGGCATCAAGTCCACAGAGAGGCGTACTACCATCGTCCATGGCCTGCGTGATGTAAGTGCTCCCTGTTTTCTTAACACCATTTTCTTAACAAAAGTCTGTGTCCAGTCGTCCAGTATTTCTGTAGGCTATGTGAGCCGCATATCAAGACCAGCATCGATTTGGTTTTCATAGTTTAAATTAATGTGTAAGTGCAAAATGGAAGGACAGACTGACAGACAGACTGACGGACTGAGAAACTCACAGACAGATAGACAGACTGACAGATAGACTAAACCTTCGATCCATTTGACACTTGACAAGTCTTGTATTGTAATTGCTATGACTACCAGTTAGACAGACAGACAGACAGACATGAATACTGTATATCTAGTGTTCATTTGCTGCTTTTCAAATGAGCTGTGAGGTGAATGTGACTGAACTGTCATTGACTGTGTTTGTAAATGCAGCTCTACCCAAAGGCAGCGGAAGCCGGGGAGGAGGAAGCCATGGCGTTCCTCACCTTAATGGAGCAGATGATGGCTGTGGACGCCAAGCTGAGAGCCACGCCCAGCGACGCTCTGCAGTCCATCTTCATCACCATGGAGGACGCCACCAGCTCTTGGTAAGTGTGTGTGTGTCAGTGTGTGTGTTGTGTGAACACTGTTAACAGACAGTGGTTAGACAGGTGTTTGAGAGATGAAGTGAAGGATGATCAATTGATGGATTGATTGATGTATTGATTGATTGTCATACTTCTTGCAGGGAACATGACAGCGCTGATGACACTGTCCTGGCTGACACCAGCACTGTTCCAGCTGACACCAGCACTGTTCCAGCTGACGAGCCTTCCTGTCCCACTGAGACAGCTGAGGAGGCGTTGACCGCTGACCCAATCACTGAGGTCAAGAAAAAAAGTAAGATTCAAGGCCAAATGTGATCTGTTCAGGTTTCTGCTTCAAATTATATGTCCTAATGTTGAGAAGGGTGCTCGAGTCGTTTGACTAAATGTCAAATTGCTTTTCTTGCAGGGTTCAGACCTTTTAAGAAGTGGAGGCGAGTTGTCTCCAGGGTGAAGGCCCTGCTGTGTTGCCTTCCCCAGGATGATGTCTGAGCTGAGGCTGCACCTCCTCAGCTCCAGGTGCACACTGCACCTCCTCAGCTCCAGGTGCCGCCCGCACCTCCTCAGCTCCAGGTGCACACTGCACCTCCTCAGCTCCAGGTGCCGCCCGCACCTCCTCAGCTCCAGGTGCTCCCTGCACCTCCTCCGCCCCAGGTGCTCCCTGCACCACCTCCTCCGCTGCAGGTGGTGCCCGCACCTCCTCAGCTCCAGGTGCTGCCTGCACCTCCTCAGCTCCAGGTGCTCCCTGCACCTCCTCAGCTGCAGGTGCACCCTGCACCTCCTCCACCCCAGGTGCTCCCTGCACCACCTCCTCCGCTGCAGGTGCCCCTCGCACTGCCAGTCCTGGTGGCCCCCGCAGCTCCAGTCCCGGTGCACCTGCACCTCCAGTCCCGGTGCCCCCTGCACCTCCATCTACCTAACCAGCTCAGTCCTCCTCTGACAACCTCACCTAACCAGCAACACCTGGGGCTCTGATTGGGCCTCTGCCAGCCGCACCTGGGCTCAATAAAGGACCGGTGATTAGGTGAAGCTCATGTACCCTGGACTGTTTCTTTATTCAAACGTGTGTGAAGAAGTCTCTCACAGGTCTATGTTTTCTGTGTTTCTTTATTCAAACGTGTGTGAAGAAGTCTCTCACAGGTCTATGTTTTCTGTGTTTCTTTAGACACCAGCAGAGTACACCTCCCTGACTGGCATCAAGTCCACAGAGAGGCGTACTACCATCGTCCATGGCCTGCGTGATGTAAGTGCTCCCTGTTTTCTTAACACCATTTTCTTAACAAAAGTCTGTGTCCAGTCGTCCAGTATTTCTGTAGGCTATGTGAGCCGCATATCAAGACCAGCATCGATTTGGTTTTCATAGTTTAAATTAATGTGTAAGTGCAAAATGGAAGGACAGACTGACAGACAGACTGACGGACTGAGAAACTCACAGACAGATAGACAGACTGACAGATAGACTAAACCTTCGATCCATTTGACACTTGACAAGTCTTGTATTGTAATTGCTATGACTACCAGTTAGACAGACAGACAGACAGACATGAATACTGTATATCTAGTGTTCATTTGCTGCTTTTCAAATGAGCTGTGAGGTGAATGTGACTGAACTGTCATTGACTGTGTTTGTAAATGCAGCTCTACCCAAAGGCAGCGGAAGCCGGGGAGGAGGAAGCCATGGCGTTCCTCACCTTAATGGAGCAGATGATGGCTGTGGACGCCAAGCTGAGAGCCACGCCCAGCGACGCTCTGCAGTCCATCTTCATCACCATGGAGGACGCCACCAGCTCTTGGTAAGTGTGTGTGTGTCAGTGTGTGTGTTGTGTGAACACTGTTAACAGACAGTGGTTAGACAGGTGTTTGAGAGATGAAGTGAAGGATGATCAATTGATGGATTGATTGATGTATTGATTGATTGTCATACTTCTTGCAGGGAACATGACAGCGCTGATGACACTGTCCTGGCTGACACCAGCACTGTTCCAGCTGACACCAGCACTGTTCCAGCTGACGAGCCTTCCTGTCCCACTGAGACAGCTGAGGAGGCGTTGACCGCTGACCCAATCACTGAGGTCAAGAAAAAAAGTAAGATTCAAGGCCAAATGTGATCTGTTCAGGTTTCTGCTTCAAATTATATGTCCTAATGTTGAGAAGGGTGCTCGAGTCGTTTGACTAAATGTCAAATTGCTTTTCTTGCAGGGTTCAGACCTTTTAAGAAGTGGAGGCGAGTTGTCTCCAGGGTGAAGGCCCTGCTGTGTTGCCTTCCCCAGGATGATGTCTGAGCTGAGGCTGCACCTCCTCAGCTCCAGGTGCACACTGCACCTCCTCAGCTCCAGGTGCCGCCCGCACCTCCTCAGCTCCAGGTGCACACTGCACCTCCTCAGCTCCAGGTGCCGCCCGCACCTCCTCAGCTCCAGGTGCTCCCTGCACCTCCTCCGCCCCAGGTGCTCCCTGCACCACCTCCTCCGCTGCAGGTGGTGCCCGCACCTCCTCAGCTCCAGGTGCTGCCTGCACCTCCTCAGCTCCAGGTGCTCCCTGCACCTCCTCAGCTGCAGGTGCACCCTGCACCTCCTCCACCCCAGGTGCTCCCTGCACCACCTCCTCCGCTGCAGGTGCCCCTCGCACTGCCAGTCCTGGTGGCCCCCGCAGCTCCAGTCCCGGTGCACCTGCACCTCCAGTCCCGGTGCCCCCTGCACCTCCATCTACCTAACCAGCTCAGTCCTCCTCTGACAACCTCACCTAACCAGCAACACCTGGGGCTCTGATTGGGCCTCTGCCAGCCGCACCTGGGCTCAATAAAGGACCGGTGATTAGGTGAAGCTCATGTACCCTGGACTGTTTCTTTATTCAAACGTGTGTGAAGAAGTCTCTCACAGGTCTATGTTTTCTGTGTTTCTTTATTCAAACGTGTGTGAAGAAGTCTCTCACAGGTCTATGTTTTCTGTGTTTCTTTAGACACCAGCAGAGTACACCTCCCTGACTGGCATCAAGTCCACAGAGAGGCGTACTACCATCGTCCATGGCCTGCGTGATGTAAGTGCTCCCTGTTTTCTTAACACCATTTTCTTAACAAAAGTCTGTGTCCAGTCGTCCAGTATTTCTGTAGGCTATGTGAGCCGCATATCAAGACCAGCATCGATTTGGTTTTCATAGTTTAAATTAATGTGTAAGTGCAAAATGGAAGGACAGACTGACAGACAGACTGACGGACTGAGAAACTCACAGACAGATAGACAGACTGACAGATAGACTAAACCTTCGATCCATTTGACACTTGACAAGTCTTGTATTGTAATTGCTATGACTACCAGTTAGACAGACAGACAGACAGACATGAATACTGTATATCTAGTGTTCATTTGCTGCTTTTCAAATGAGCTGTGAGGTGAATGTGACTGAACTGTCATTGACTGTGTTTGTAAATGCAGCTCTACCCAAAGGCAGCGGAAGCCGGGGAGGAGGAAGCCATGGCGTTCCTCACCTTAATGGAGCAGATGATGGCTGTGGACGCCAAGCTGAGAGCCACGCCCAGCGACGCTCTGCAGTCCATCTTCATCACCATGGAGGACGCCACCAGCTCTTGGTAAGTGTGTGTGTGTCAGTGTGTGTGTTGTGTGAACACTGTTAACAGACAGTGGTTAGACAGGTGTTTGATAGATGAAGTGAAGGATGATCAATTGATGGATTGATTGATGTATTGATTGATTGTCATACTTCTTGCAGGGAACATGACAGCGCTGATGACACTGTCCTGGCTGACACCAGCACTGTTCCAGCTGACACCAGCACTGTTCCAGCTGACGAGCCTTCCTGTCCCACTGAGACAGCTGAGGAGGCGTTGACCGCTGACCCAATCACTGAGGTCAAGAAAAAAAGTAAGATTCAAGGCCAAATGTGATCTGTTCAGGTTTCTGCTTCAAATTATATGTCCTAATGTTGAGAAGGGTGCTCGAGTCGTTTGACTAAATGTCAAATTGCTTTTCTTGCAGGGTTCAGACCTTTTAAGAAGTGGAGGCGAGTTGTCTCCAGGGTGAAGGCCCTGCTGTGTTGCCTTCCCCAGGATGATGTCTGAGCTGAGGCTGCACCTCCTCAGCTCCAGGTGCACACTGCACCTCCTCAGCTCCAGGTGCCGCCCGCACCTCCTCAGCTCCAGGTGCACACTGCACCTCCTCAGCTCCAGGTGCCGCCCGCACCTCCTCAGCTCCAGGTGCTCCCTGCACCTCCTCCGCCCCAGGTGCTCCCTGCACCACCTCCTCCGCTGCAGGTGGTGCCCGCACCTCCTCAGCTCCAGGTGCTGCCTGCACCTCCTCAGCTCCAGGTGCTCCCTGCACCTCCTCAGCTGCAGGTGCACCCTGCACCTCCTCCACCCCAGGTGCTCCCTGCACCACCTCCTCCGCTGCAGGTGCCCCTCGCACTGCCAGTCCTGGTGGCCCCCGCAGCTCCAGTCCCGGTGCACCTGCACCTCCAGTCCCGGTGCCCCCTGCACCTCCATCTACCTAACCAGCTCAGTCCTCCTCTGACAACCTCACCTAACCAGCAACACCTGGGGCTCTGATTGGGCCTCTGCCAGCCGCACCTGGGCTCAATAAAGGACCGGTGATTAGGTGAAGCTCATGTACCCTGGACTGTTTCTTTATTCAAACGTGTGTGAAGAAGTCTCTCACAGGTCTATGTTTTCTGTGTTTCTTTATTCAAACGTGTGTGAAGAAGTCTCTCACAGGTCTATGTTTTCTGTGTTTCTTTAGACACCAGCAGAGTACACCTCCCTGACTGGCATCAAGTCCACAGAGAGGCGTACTACCATCGTCCATGGCCTGCGTGATGTAAGTGCTCCCTGTTTTCTTAACACCATTTTCTTAACAAAAGTCTGTGTCCAGTCGTCCAGTATTTCTGTAGGCTATGTGAGCCGCATATCAAGACCAGCATCGATTTGGTTTTCATAGTTTAAATTAATGTGTAAGTGCAAAATGGAAGGACAGACTGACAGACAGACTGACGGACTGAGAAACTCACAGACAGATAGACAGACTGACAGATAGACTAAACCTTCGATCCATTTGACACTTGACAAGTCTTGTATTGTAATTGCTATGACTACCAGTTAGACAGACAGACAGACAGACATGAATACTGTATATCTAGTGTTCATTTGCTGCTTTTCAAATGAGCTGTGAGGTGAATGTGACTGAACTGTCATTGACTGTGTTTGTAAATGCAGCTCTACCCAAAGGCAGCGGAAGCCGGGGAGGAGGAAGCCATGGCGTTCCTCACCTTAATGGAGCAGATGATGGCTGTGGACGCCAAGCTGAGAGCCACGCCCAGCGACGCTCTGCAGTCCATCTTCATCACCATGGAGGACGCCACCAGCTCTTGGTAAGTGTGTGTGTGTCAGTGTGTGTGTTGTGTGAACACTGTTAACAGACAGTGGTTAGACAGGTGTTTGAGAGATGAAGTGAAGGATGATCAATTGATGGATTGATTGATGTATTGATTGATTGTCATACTTCTTGCAGGGAACATGACAGCGCTGATGACACTGTCCTGGCTGACACCAGCACTGTTCCAGCTGACACCAGCACTGTTCCAGCTGACGAGCCTTCCTGTCCCACTGAGACAGCTGAGGAGGCGTTGACCGCTGACCCAATCACTGAGGTCAAGAAAAAAAGTAAGATTCAAGGCCAAATGTGATCTGTTCAGGTTTCTGCTTCAAATTATATGTCCTAATGTTGAGAAGGGTGCTCGAGTCGTTTGACTAAATGTCAAATTGCTTTTCTTGCAGGGTTCAGACCTTTTAAGAAGTGGAGGCGAGTTGTCTCCAGGGTGAAGGCCCTGCTGTGTTGCCTTCCCCAGGATGATGTCTGAGCTGAGGCTGCACCTCCTCAGCTCCAGGTGCACACTGCACCTCCTCAGCTCCAGGTGCCGCCCGCACCTCCTCAGCTCCAGGTGCACACTGCACCTCCTCAGCTCCAGGTGCCGCCCGCACCTCCTCAGCTCCAGGTGCTCCCTGCACCTCCTCCGCCCCAGGTGCTCCCTGCACCACCTCCTCCGCTGCAGGTGGTGCCCGCACCTCCTCAGCTCCAGGTGCTGCCTGCACCTCCTCAGCTCCAGGTGCTCCCTGCACCTCCTCAGCTGCAGGTGCACCCTGCACCTCCTCCACCCCAGGTGCTCCCTGCACCACCTCCTCCGCTGCAGGTGCCCCTCGCACTGCCAGTCCTGGTGGCCCCCGCAGCTCCAGTCCCGGTGCACCTGCACCTCCAGTCCCGGTGCCCCCTGCACCTCCATCTACCTAACCAGCTCAGTCCTCCTCTGACAACCTCACCTAACCAGCAACACCTGGGGCTCTGATTGGGCCTCTGCCAGCCGCACCTGGGCTCAATAAAGGACCGGTGATTAGGTGAAGCTCATGTACCCTGGACTGTTTCTTTATTCAAACGTGTGTGAAGAAGTCTCTCACAGGTCTATGTTTTCTGTGTTTCTTTATTCAAACGTGTGTGAAGAAGTCTCTCACAGGTCTATGTTTTCTGTGTTTCTTTAGACACCAGCAGAGTACACCTCCCTGACTGGCATCAAGTCCACAGAGAGGCGTACTACCATCGTCCATGGCCTGCGTGATGTAAGTGCTCCCTGTTTTCTTAACACCATTTTCTTAACAAAAGTCTGTGTCCAGTCGTCCAGTATTTCTGTAGGCTATGTGAGCCGCATATCAAGACCAGCATCGATTTGGTTTTCATAGTTTAAATTAATGTGTAAGTGCAAAATGGAAGGACAGACTGACAGACAGACTGACGGACTGAGAAACTCACAGACAGATAGACAGACTGACAGATAGACTAAACCTTCGATCCATTTGACACTTGACAAGTCTTGTATTGTAATTGCTATGACTACCAGTTAGACAGACAGACAGACAGACATGAATACTGTATATCTAGTGTTCATTTGCTGCTTTTCAAATGAGCTGTGAGGTGAATGTGACTGAACTGTCATTGACTGTGTTTGTAAATGCAGCTCTACCCAAAGGCAGCGGAAGCCGGGGAGGAGGAAGCCATGGCGTTCCTCACCTTAATGGAGCAGATGATGGCTGTGGACGCCAAGCTGAGAGCCACGCCCAGCGACGCTCTGCAGTCCATCTTCATCACCATGGAGGACGCCACCAGCTCTTGGTAAGTGTGTGTGTGTCAGTGTGTGTGTTGTGTGAACACTGTTAACAGACAGTGGTTAGACAGGTGTTTGAGAGATGAAGTGAAGGATGATCAATTGATGGATTGATTGATGTATTGATTGATTGTCATACTTCTTGCAGGGAACATGACAGCGCTGATGACACTGTCCTGGCTGACACCAGCACTGTTCCAGCTGACACCAGCACTGTTCCAGCTGACGAGCCTTCCTGTCCCACTGAGACAGCTGAGGAGGCGTTGACCGCTGACCCAATCACTGAGGTCAAGAAAAAAAGTAAGATTCAAGGCCAAATGTGATCTGTTCAGGTTTCTGCTTCAAATTATATGTCCTAATGTTGAGAAGGGTGCTCGAGTCGTTTGACTAAATGTCAAATTGCTTTTCTTGCAGGGTTCAGACCTTTTAAGAAGTGGAGGCGAGTTGTCTCCAGGGTGAAGGCCCTGCTGTGTTGCCTTCCCCAGGATGATGTCTGAGCTGAGGCTGCACCTCCTCAGCTCCAGGTGCACACTGCACCTCCTCAGCTCCAGGTGCCGCCCGCACCTCCTCAGCTCCAGGTGCACACTGCACCTCCTCAGCTCCAGGTGCCGCCCGCACCTCCTCAGCTCCAGGTGCTCCCTGCACCTCCTCCGCCCCAGGTGCTCCCTGCACCACCTCCTCCGCTGCAGGTGGTGCCCGCACCTCCTCAGCTCCAGGTGCTGCCTGCACCTCCTCAGCTCCAGGTGCTCCCTGCACCTCCTCAGCTGCAGGTGCACCCTGCACCTCCTCCACCCCAGGTGCTCCCTGCACCACCTCCTCCGCTGCAGGTGCCCCTCGCACTGCCAGTCCTGGTGGCCCCCGCAGCTCCAGTCCCGGTGCACCTGCACCTCCAGTCCCGGTGCCCCCTGCACCTCCATCTACCTAACCAGCTCAGTCCTCCTCTGACAACCTCACCTAACCAGCAACACCTGGGGCTCTGATTGGGCCTCTGCCAGCCGCACCTGGGCTCAATAAAGGACCGGTGATTAGGTGAAGCTCATGTACCCTGGACTGTTTCTTTATTCAAACGTGTGTGAAGAAGTCTCTCACAGGTCTATGTTTTCTGTGTTTCTTTATTCAAACGTGTGTGAAGAAGTCTCTCACAGGTCTATATTTTCTGTGTTTCTTTAGACACCAGCAGAGTACACCTCCCTGACTGGCATCAAGTCCACAGAGAGGCGTACTACCATCGTCCATGGCCTGCGTGATGTAAGTGCTCCCTGTTTTCTTAACACCATTTTCTTAACAAAAGTCTGTGTCCAGTCGTCCAGTATTTCTGTAGGCTATGTGAGCCGCATATCAAGACCAGCATCGATTTGGTTTTCATAGTTTAAATTAATGTGTAAGTGCAAAATGGAAGGACAGACTGACAGACAGACTGACGGACTGAGAAACTCACAGACAGATAGACAGACTGACAGATAGACTAAACCTTCGATCCATTTGACACTTGACAAGTCTTGTATTGTAATTGCTATGACTACCAGTTAGACAGACAGACAGACAGACATGAATACTGTATATCTAGTGTTCATTTGCTGCTTTTCAAATGAGCTGTGAGGTGAATGTGACTGAACTGTCATTGACTGTGTTTGTAAATGCAGCTCTACCCAAAGGCAGCGGAAGCCGGGGAGGAGGAAGCCATGGCGTTCCTCACCTTAATGGAGCAGATGATGGCTGTGGACGCCAAGCTGAGAGCCACGCCCAGCGACGCTCTGCAGTCCATCTTCATCACCATGGAGGACGCCACCAGCTCTTGGTAAGTGTGTGTGTGTCAGTGTGTGTGTTGTGTGAACACTGTTAACAGACAGTGGTTAGACAGGTGTTTGAGAGATGAAGTGAAGGATGATCAATTGATGGATTGATTGATGTATTGATTGATTGTCATACTTCTTGCAGGGAACATGACAGCGCTGATGACACTGTCCTGGCTGACACCAGCACTGTTCCAGCTGACACCAGCACTGTTCCAGCTGACGAGCCTTCCTGTCCCACTGAGACAGCTGAGGAGGCGTTGACCGCTGACCCAATCACTGAGGTCAAGAAAAAAAGTAAGATTCAAGGCCAAATGTGATCTGTTCAGGTTTCTGCTTCAAATTATATGTCCTAATGTTGAGAAGGGTGCTCGAGTCGTTTGACTAAATGTCAAATTGCTTTTCTTGCAGGGTTCAGACCTTTTAAGAAGTGGAGGCGAGTTGTCTCCAGGGTGAAGGCCCTGCTGTGTTGCCTTCCCCAGGATGATGTCTGAGCTGAGGCTGCACCTCCTCAGCTCCAGGTGCACACTGCACCTCCTCAGCTCCAGGTGCCGCCCGCACCTCCTCAGCTCCAGGTGCACACTGCACCTCCTCAGCTCCAGGTGCCGCCCGCACCTCCTCAGCTCCAGGTGCTCCCTGCACCTCCTCCGCCCCAGGTGCTCCCTGCACCACCTCCTCCGCTGCAGGTGGTGCCCGCACCTCCTCAGCTCCAGGTGCTGCCTGCACCTCCTCAGCTCCAGGTGCTCCCTGCACCTCCTCAGCTGCAGGTGCACCCTGCACCTCCTCCACCCCAGGTGCTCCCTGCACCACCTCCTCCGCTGCAGGTGCCCCTCGCACTGCCAGTCCTGGTGGCCCCCGCAGCTCCAGTCCCGGTGCACCTGCACCTCCAGTCCCGGTGCCCCCTGCACCTCCATCTACCTAACCAGCTCAGTCCTCCTCTGACAACCTCACCTAACCAGCAACACCTGGGGCTCTGAGTGGGCCTCTGCCAGCCGCACCTGGGCTCAATAAAGGACCGGTGATTAGGTGAAGCTCATGTACCCTGGACTGTTTCTTTATTCAAACGTGTGTGAAGAAGTCTCTCACAGGTCTATGTTTTCTGTGTTTCTTTATTCAAACGTGTGTGAAGAAGTCTCTCACAGGTCTATATTTTCTGTGTTTCTTTAGACACCAGCAGAGTACACCTCCCTGACTGGCATCAAGTCCACAGAGAGGCGTACTACCATCGTCCATGGCCTGCGTGATGTAAGTGCTCCCTGTTTTCTTAACACCATTTTCTTAACAAAAGTCTGTGTCCAGTCGTCCAGTATTTCTGTAGGCTATGTGAGCCGCATATCAAGACCAGCATCGATTTGGTTTTCATAGTTTAAATTAATGTGTAAGTGCAAAATGGAAGGACAGACTGACAGACAGACTGACGGACTGAGAAACTCACAGACAGATAGACAGACTGACAGATAGACTAAACCTTCGATCCATTTGACACTTGACAAGTCTTGTATTGTAATTGCTATGACTACCAGTTAGACAGACAGACAGACAGACATGAATACTGTATATCTAGTGTTCATTTGCTGCTTTTCAAATGAGCTGTGAGGTGAATGTGACTGAACTGTCATTGACTGTGTTTGTAAATGCAGCTCTACCCAAAGGCAGCGGAAGCTGGGGAGGAGGAAGCCATGGCGTTCCTCACCTTAATGGAGCAGATGATGGCTGTGGACGCCAAGCTGAGAGCCACGCCCAGCGACGCTCTGCAGTCCATCTTCATCACCATGGAGGACGCCACCAGCTCTTGGTAAGTGTGTGTGTGTCAGTGTGTGTGTTGTGTGAACACTGTTAACAGACAGTGGTTAGACAGGTGTTTGAGAGATGAAGTGAAGGATGATCAATTGATGGATTGATTGATGTATTGATTGATTGTCATACTTCTTGCAGGGAACATGACAGCGCTGATGACACTGTCCTGGCTGACACCAGCACTGTTCCAGCTGACACCAGCACTGTTCCAGCTGACGAGCCTTCCTGTCCCACTGAGACAGCTGAGGAGGCGTTGACCGCTGACCCAATCACTGAGGTCAAGAAAAAAAGTAAGATTCAAGGCCAAATGTGATCTGTTCAGGTTTCTGCTTCAAATTATATGTCCTAATGTTGAGAAGGGTGCTCGAGTCGTTTGACTAAATGTCAAATTGCTTTTCTTGCAGGGTTCAGACCTTTTAAGAAGTGGAGGCGAGTTGTCTCCAGGGTGAAGGCCCTGCTGTGTTGCCTTCCCCAGGATGATGTCTGAGCTGAGGCTGCACCTCCTCAGCTCCAGGTGCACACTGCACCTCCTCAGCTCCAGGTGCCGCCCGCACCTCCTCAGCTCCAGGTGCACACTGCACCTCCTCAGCTCCAGGTGCCGCCCGCACCTCCTCAGCTCCAGGTGCTCCCTGCACCTCCTCCGCCCCAGGTGCTCCCTGCACCACCTCCTCCGCTGCAGGTGGTGCCCGCACCTCCTCAGCTCCAGGTGCTGCCTGCACCTCCTCAGCTCCAGGTGCTCCCTGCACCTCCTCAGCTGCAGGTGCACCCTGCACCTCCTCCACCCCAGGTGCTCCCTGCACCACCTCCTCCGCTGCAGGTGCCCCTCGCACTGCCAGTCCTGGTGGCCCCCGCAGCTCCAGTCCCGGTGCACCTGCACCTCCAGTCCCGGTGCCCCCTGCACCTCCATCTACCTAACCAGCTCAGTCCTCCTCTGACAACCTCACCTAACCAGCAACACCTGGGGCTCTGATTGGGCCTCTGCCAGCCGCACCTGGGCTCAATAAAGGACCGGTGATTAGGTGAAGCTCATGTACCCTGGACTGTTTCTTTATTCAAACGTGTGTGAAGAAGTCTCTCACAGGTCTATGTTTTCTGTGTTTCTTTATTCAAACGTGTGTGAAGAAGTCTCTCACAGGTCTATATTTTCTGTGTTTCTTTAGACACCAGCAGAGTACACCTCCCTGACTGGCATCAAGTCCACAGAGAGGCGTACTACCATCGTCCATGGCCTGCGTGATGTAAGTGCTCCCTGTTTTCTTAACACCATTTTCTTAACAAAAGTCTGTGTCCAGTCGTCCAGTATTTCTGTAGGCTATGTGAGCCGCATATCAAGACCAGCATCGATTTGGTTTTCATAGTTTAAATTAATGTGTAAGTGCAAAATGGAAGGACAGACTGACAGACAGACTGACGGACTGAGAAACTCACAGACAGATAGACAGACTGACAGATAGACTAAACCTTCGATCCATTTGACACTTGACAAGTCTTGTATTGTAATTGCTATGACTACCAGTTAGACAGACAGACAGACAGACATGAATACTGTATATCTAGTGTTCATTTGCTGCTTTTCAAATGAGCTGTGAGGTGAATGTGACTGAACTGTCATTGACTGTGTTTGTAAATGCAGCTCTACCCAAAGGCAGCGGAAGCCGGGGAGGAGGAAGCCATGGCGTTCCTCACCTTAATGGAGCAGATGATGGCTGTGGACGCCAAGCTGAGAGCCACGCCCAGCGACGCTCTGCAGTCCATCTTCATCACCATGGAGGACGCCACCAGCTCTTGGTAAGTGTGTGTGTGTCAGTGTGTGTGTTGTGTGAACACTGTTAACAGACAGTGGTTAGACAGGTGTTTGAGAGATGAAGTGAAGGATGATCAATTGATGGATTGATTGATGTATTGATTGATTGTCATACTTCTTGCAGGGAACATGACAGCGCTGATGACACTGTCCTGGCTGACACCAGCACTGTTCCAGCTGACACCAGCACTGTTCCAGCTGACGAGCCTTCCTGTCCCACTGAGACAGCTGAGGAGGCGTTGACCGCTGACCCAATCACTGAGGTCAAGAAAAAAAGTAAGATTCAAGGCCAAATGTGATCTGTTCAGGTTTCTGCTTCAAATTATATGTCCTAATGTTGAGAAGGGTGCTCGAGTCGTTTGACTAAATGTCAAATTGCTTTTCTTGCAGGGTTCAGACCTTTTAAGAAGTGGAGGCGAGTTGTCTCCAGGGTGAAGGCCCTGCTGTGTTGCCTTCCCCAGGATGATGTCTGAGCTGAGGCTGCACCTCCTCAGCTCCAGGTGCACACTGCACCTCCTCAGCTCCAGGTGCCGCCCGCACCTCCTCAGCTCCAGGTGCACACTGCACCTCCTCAGCTCCAGGTGCCGCCCGCACCTCCTCAGCTCCAGGTGCTCCCTGCACCTCCTCCGCCCCAGGTGCTCCCTGCACCACCTCCTCCGCTGCAGGTGGTGCCCGCACCTCCTCAGCTCCAGGTGCTGCCTGCACCTCCTCAGCTCCAGGTGCTCCCTGCACCTCCTCAGCTGCAGGTGCACCCTGCACCTCCTCCACCCCAGGTGCTCCCTGCACCACCTCCTCCGCTGCAGGTGCCCCTCGCACTGCCAGTCCTGGTGGCCCCCGCAGCTCCAGTCCCGGTGCACCTGCACCTCCAGTCCCGGTGCCCCCTGCACCTCCATCTACCTAACCAGCTCAGTCCTCCTCTGACAACCTCACCTAACCAGCAACACCTGGGGCTCTGAGTGGGCCTCTGCCAGCCGCACCTGGGCTCAATAAAGGACCGGTGATTAGGTGAAGCTCATGTACCCTGGACTGTTTCTTTATTCAAACGTGTGTGAAGAAGTCTCTCACAGGTCTATGTTTTCTGTGTTTCTTTATTCAAACGTGTGTGAAGAAGTCTCTCACAGGTCTATATTTTCTGTGTTTCTTTAGACACCAGCAGAGTACACCTCCCTGACTGGCATCAAGTCCACAGAGAGGCGTACTACCATCGTCCATGGCCTGCGTGATGTAAGTGCTCCCTGTTTTCTTAACACCATTTTCTTAACAAAAGTCTGTGTCCAGTCGTCCAGTATTTCTGTAGGCTATGTGAGCCGCATATCAAGACCAGCATCGATTTGGTTTTCATAGTTTAAATTAATGTGTAAGTGCGAAATGGAAGGACAGACTGACAGACAGACTGACGGACTGAGAAACTCACAGACAGATAGACAGACTGACAGATAGACTAAACCTTCGATCCATTTGACACTTGACAAGTCTTGTATTGTAATTGCTATGACTACCAGTTAGACAGACAGACAGACAGACATGAATACTGTATATCTAGTGTTCATTTGCTGCTTTTCAAATGAGCTGTGAGGTGAATGTGACTGAACTGTCATTGACTGTGTTTGTAAATGCAGCTCTACCCAAAGGCAGCGGAAGCCGGGGAGGAGGAAGCCATGGCGTTCCTCACCTTAATGGAGCAGATGATGGCTGTGGACGCCAAGCTGAGAGCCACGCCCAGCGACGCTCTGCAGTCCATCTTCATCACCATGGAGGACGCCACCAGCTCTTGGTAAGTGTGTGTGTGTCAGTGTGTGTGTTGTGTGAACACTGTTAACAGACAGTGGTTAGACAGGTGTTTGAGAGATGAAGTGAAGGATGATCAATTGATGGATTGATTGATGTATTGATTGATTGTCATACTTCTTGCAGGGAACATGACAGCGCTGATGACACTGTCCTGGCTGACACCAGCACTGTTCCAGCTGACACCAGCACTGTTCCAGCTGACGAGCCTTCCTGTCCCACTGAGACAGCTGAGGAGGCGTTGACCGCTGACCCAATCACTGAGGTCAAGAAAAAAAGTAAGATTCAAGGCCAAATGTGATCTGTTCAGGTTTCTGCTTCAAATTATATGTCCTAATGTTGAGAAGGGTGCTCGAGTCGTTTGACTAAATGTCAAATTGCTTTTCTTGCAGGGTTCAGACCTTTTAAGAAGTGGAGGCGAGTTGTCTCCAGGGTGAAGGCCCTGCTGTGTTGCCTTCCCCAGGATGATGTCTGAGCTGAGGCTGCACCTCCTCAGCTCCAGGTGCACACTGCACCTCCTCAGCTCCAGGTGCCGCCCGCACCTCCTCAGCTCCAGGTGCACACTGCACCTCCTCAGCTCCAGGTGCCGCCCGCACCTCCTCAGCTCCAGGTGCTCCCTGCACCTCCTCCGCCCCAGGTGCTCCCTGCACCACCTCCTCCGCTGCAGGTGGTGCCCGCACCTCCTCAGCTCCAGGTGCTGCCTGCACCTCCTCAGCTCCAGGTGCTCCCTGCACCTCCTCAGCTGCAGGTGCACCCTGCACCTCCTCCACCCCAGGTGCTCCCTGCACCACCTCCTCCGCTGCAGGTGCCCCTCGCACTGCCAGTCCTGGTGGCCCCCGCAGCTCCAGTCCCGGTGCACCTGCACCTCCAGTCCCGGTGCCCCCTGCACCTCCATCTACCTAACCAGCTCAGTCCTCCTCTGACAACCTCACCTAACCAGCAACACCTGGGGCTCTGATTGGGCCTCTGCCAGCCGCACCTGGGCTCAATAAAGGACCGGTGATTAGGTGAAGCTCATGTACCCTGGACTGTTTCTTTATTCAAACGTGTGTGAAGAAGTCTCTCACAGGTCTATGTTTTCTGTGTTTCTTTATTCAAACGTGTGTGAAGAAGTCTCTCACAGGTCTATGTTTTCTGTGTTTCTTTATTCAAACGTGTGTGAAGAAGTCTCTCACAGGTCTATATTTTCTGTGTTTCTTTAGACACCAGCAGAGTACACCTCCCTGACTGGCATCAAGTCCACAGAGAGGCGTACTACCATCGTCCATGGCCTGCGTGATGTAAGTGCTCCCTGTTTTCTTAACACCATTTTCTTAACAAAAGTCTGTGTCCAGTCGTCCAGTATTTCTGTAGGCTATGTGAGCCGCATATCAAGACCAGCATCGATTTGGTTTTCATAGTTTAAATTAATGTGTAAGTGCAAAATGGAAGGACAGACTGACAGACAGACTGACGGACTGAGAAACTCACAGACAGATAGACAGACTGACAGATAGACTAAACCTTCGATCCATTTGACACTTGACAAGTCTTGTATTGTAATTGCTATGACTACCAGTTAGACAGACAGACAGACAGACATGAATACTGTATATCTAGTGTTCATTTGCTGCTTTTCAAATGAGCTGTGAGGTGAATGTGACTGAACTGTCATTGACTGTGTTTGTAAATGCAGCTCTACCCAAAGGCAGCGGAAGCCGGGGAGGAGGAAGCCATGGCGTTCCTCACCTTAATGGAGCAGATGATGGCTGTGGACGCCAAGCTGAGAGCCACGCCCAGCGACGCTCTGCAGTCCATCTTCATCACCATGGAGGACGCCACCAGCTCTTGGTAAGTGTGTGTGTGTCAGTGTGTGTGTTGTGTGAACACTGTTAACAGACAGTGGTTAGACAGGTGTTTGAGAGATGAAGTGAAGGATGATCAATTGATGGATTGATTGATGTATTGATTGATTGTCATACTTCTTGCAGGGAACATGACAGCGCTGATGACACTGTCCTGGCTGACACCAGCACTGTTCCAGCTGACACCAGCACTGTTCCAGCTGACGAGCCTTCCTGTCCCACTGAGACAGCTGAGGAGGCGTTGACCGCTGACCCAATCACTGAGGTCAAGAAAAAAAGTAAGATTCAAGGCCAAATGTGATCTGTTCAGGTTTCTGCTTCAAATTATATGTCCTAATGTTGAGAAGGGTGCTCGAGTCGTTTGACTAAATGTCAAATTGCTTTTCTTGCAGGGTTCAGACCTTTTAAGAAGTGGAGGCGAGTTGTCTCCAGGGTGAAGGCCCTGCTGTGTTGCCTTCCCCAGGATGATGTCTGAGCTGAGGCTGCACCTCCTCAGCTCCAGGTGCACACTGCACCTCCTCAGCTCCAGGTGCCGCCCGCACCTCCTCAGCTCCAGGTGCACACTGCACCTCCTCAGCTCCAGGTGCCGCCCGCACCTCCTCAGCTCCAGGTGCTCCCTGCACCTCCTCCGCCCCAGGTGCTCCCTGCACCACCTCCTCCGCTGCAGGTGGTGCCCGCACCTCCTCAGCTCCAGGTGCTGCCTGCACCTCCTCAGCTCCAGGTGCTCCCTGCACCTCCTCAGCTGCAGGTGCACCCTGCACCTCCTCCACCCCAGGTGCTCCCTGCACCACCTCCTCCGCTGCAGGTGCCCCTCGCACTGCCAGTCCTGGTGGCCCCCGCAGCTCCAGTCCCGGTGCACCTGCACCTCCAGTCCCGGTGCCCCCTGCACCTCCATCTACCTAACCAGCTCAGTCCTCCTCTGACAACCTCACCTAACCAGCAACACCTGGGGCTCTGATTGGGCCTCTGCCAGCCGCACCTGGGCTCAATAAAGGACCGGTGATTAGGTGAAGCTCATGTACCCTGGACTGTTTCTTTATTCAAACGTGTGTGAAGAAGTCTCTCACAGGTCTATGTTTTCTGTGTTTCTTTATTCAAACGTGTGTGAAGAAGTCTCTCACAGGTCTATGTTTTCTGTGTTTCTTTATTCAAACGTGTGTGAAGAAGTCTCTCACAGGTCTATATTTTCTGTGTTTCTTTAGACACCAGCAGAGTACACCTCCCTGACTGGCATCAAGTCCACAGAGAGGCGTACTACCATCGTCCATGGCCTGCGTGATGTAAGTGCTCCCTGTTTTCTTAACACCATTTTCTTAACAAAAGTCTGTGTCCAGTCGTCCAGTATTTCTGTAGGCTATGTGAGCCGCATATCAAGACCAGCATCGATTTGGTTTTCATAGTTTAAATTAATGTGTAAGTGCAAAATGGAAGGACAGACTGACAGACAGACTGACGGACTGAGAAACTCACAGACAGATAGACAGACTGACAGATAGACTAAACCTTCGATCCATTTGACACTTGACAAGTCTTGTATTGTAATTGCTATGACTACCAGTTAGACAGACAGACAGACAGACATGAATACTGTATATCTAGTGTTCATTTGCTGCTTTTCAAATGAGCTGTGAGGTGAATGTGACTGAACTGTCATTGACTGTGTTTGTAAATGCAGCTCTACCCAAAGGCAGCGGAAGCCGGGGAGGAGGAAGCCATGGCGTTCCTCACCTTAATGGAGCAGATGATGGCTGTGGACGCCAAGCTGAGAGCCACGCCCAGCGACGCTCTGCAGTCCATCTTCATCACCATGGAGGACGCCACCAGCTCTTGGTAAGTGTGTGTGTGTCAGTGTGTGTGTTGTGTGAACACTGTTAACAGACAGTGGTTAGACAGGTGTTTGAGAGATGAAGTGAAGGATGATCAATTGATGGATTGATTGATGTATTGATTGATTGTCATACTTCTTGCAGGGAACATGACAGCGCTGATGACACTGTCCTGGCTGACACCAGCACTGTTCCAGCTGACACCAGCACTGTTCCAGCTGACGAGCCTTCCTGTCCCACTGAGACAGCTGAGGAGGCGTTGACCGCTGACCCAATCACTGAGGTCAAGAAAAAAAGTAAGATTCAAGGCCAAATGTGATCTGTTCAGGTTTCTGCTTCAAATTATATGTCCTAATGTTGAGAAGGGTGCTCGAGTCGTTTGACTAAATGTCAAATTGCTTTTCTTGCAGGGTTCAGACCTTTTAAGAAGTGGAGGCGAGTTGTCTCCAGGGTGAAGGCCCTGCTGTGTTGCCTTCCCCAGGATGATGTCTGAGCTGAGGCTGCACCTCCTCAGCTCCAGGTGCACACTGCACCTCCTCAGCTCCAGGTGCCGCCCGCACCTCCTCAGCTCCAGGTGCACACTGCACCTCCTCAGCTCCAGGTGCCGCCCGCACCTCCTCAGCTCCAGGTGCTCCCTGCACCTCCTCCGCCCCAGGTGCTCCCTGCACCACCTCCTCCGCTGCAGGTGGTGCCCGCACCTCCTCAGCTCCAGGTGCTGCCTGCACCTCCTCAGCTCCAGGTGCTCCCTGCACCTCCTCAGCTGCAGGTGCACCCTGCACCTCCTCCACCCCAGGTGCTCCCTGCACCACCTCCTCCGCTGCAGGTGCCCCTCGCACTGCCAGTCCTGGTGGCCCCCGCAGCTCCAGTCCCGGTGCACCTGCACCTCCAGTCCCGGTGCCCCCTGCACCTCCATCTACCTAACCAGCTCAGTCCTCCTCTGACAACCTCACCTAACCAGCAACACCTGGGGCTCTGATTGGGCCTCTGCCAGCCGCACCTGGGCTCAATAAAGGACCGGTGATTAGGTGAAGCTCATGTACCCTGGACTGTTTCTTTATTCAAACGTGTGTGAAGAAGTCTCTCACAGGTCTATGTTTTCTGTGTTTCTTTATTCAAACGTGTGTGAAGAAGTCTCTCACAGGTCTATGTTTTCTGTGTTTCTTTAGACACCAGCAGAGTACACCTCCCTGACTGGCATCAAGTCCACAGAGAGGCGTACTACCATCGTCCATGGCCTGCGTGATGTAAGTGCTCCCTGTTTTCTTAACACCATTTTCTTAACAAAAGTCTGTGTCCAGTCGTCCAGTATTTCTGTAGGCTATGTGAGCCGCATATCAAGACCAGCATCGATTTGGTTTTCATAGTTTAAATTAATGTGTAAGTGCAAAATGGAAGGACAGACTGACAGACAGACTGACGGACTGAGAAACTCACAGACAGATAGACAGACTGACAGATAGACTAAACCTTCGATCCATTTGACACTTGACAAGTCTTGTATTGTAATTGCTATGACTACCAGTTAGACAGACAGACAGACAGACATGAATACTGTATATCTAGTGTTCATTTGCTGCTTTTCAAATGAGCTGTGAGGTGAATGTGACTGAACTGTCATTGACTGTGTTTGTAAATGCAGCTCTACCCAAAGGCAGCGGAAGCCGGGGAGGAGGAAGCCATGGCGTTCCTCACCTTAATGGAGCAGATGATGGCTGTGGACGCCAAGCTGAGAGCCACGCCCAGCGACGCTCTGCAGTCCATCTTCATCACCATGGAGGACGCCACCAGCTCTTGGTAAGTGTGTGTGTGTCAGTGTGTGTGTTGTGTGAACACTGTTAACAGACAGTGGTTAGACAGGTGTTTGAGAGATGAAGTGAAGGATGATCAATTGATGGATTGATTGATGTATTGATTGATTGTCATACTTCTTGCAGGGAACATGACAGCGCTGATGACACTGTCCTGGCTGACACCAGCACTGTTCCAGCTGACACCAGCACTGTTCCAGCTGACGAGCCTTCCTGTCCCACTGAGACAGCTGAGGAGGCGTTGACCGCTGACCCAATCACTGAGGTCAAGAAAAAAAGTAAGATTCAAGGCCAAATGTGATCTGTTCAGGTTTCTGCTTCAAATTATATGTCCTAATGTTGAGAAGGGTGCTCGAGTCGTTTGACTAAATGTCAAATTGCTTTTCTTGCAGGGTTCAGACCTTTTAAGAAGTGGAGGCGAGTTGTCTCCAGGGTGAAGGCCCTGCTGTGTTGCCTTCCCCAGGATGATGTCTGAGCTGAGGCTGCACCTCCTCAGCTCCAGGTGCACACTGCACCTCCTCAGCTCCAGGTGCCGCCCGCACCTCCTCAGCTCCAGGTGCACACTGCACCTCCTCAGCTCCAGGTGCCGCCCGCACCTCCTCAGCTCCAGGTGCTCCCTGCACCTCCTCCGCCCCAGGTGCTCCCTGCACCACCTCCTCCGCTGCAGGTGGTGCCCGCACCTCCTCAGCTCCAGGTGCTGCCTGCACCTCCTCAGCTCCAGGTGCTCCCTGCACCTCCTCAGCTGCAGGTGCACCCTGCACCTCCTCCACCCCAGGTGCTCCCTGCACCACCTCCTCCGCTGCAGGTGCCCCTCGCACTGCCAGTCCTGGTGGCCCCCGCAGCTCCAGTCCCGGTGCACCTGCACCTCCAGTCCCGGTGCCCCCTGCACCTCCATCTACCTAACCAGCTCAGTCCTCCTCTGACAACCTCACCTAACCAGCAACACCTGGGGCTCTGATTGGGCCTCTGCCAGCCGCACCTGGGCTCAATAAAGGACCGGTGATTAGGTGAAGCTCATGTACCCTGGACTGTTTCTTTATTCAAACGTGTGTGAAGAAGTCTCTCACAGGTCTATGTTTTCTGTGTTTCTTTATTCAAACGTGTGTGAAGAAGTCTCTCACAGGTCTATGTTTTCTGTGTTTCTTTAGACACCAGCAGAGTACACCTCCCTGACTGGCATCAAGTCCACAGAGAGGCGTACTACCATCGTCCATGGCCTGCGTGATGTAAGTGCTCCCTGTTTTCTTAACACCATTTTCTTAACAAAAGTCTGTGTCCAGTCGTCCAGTATTTCTGTAGGCTATGTGAGCCGCATATCAAGACCAGCATCGATTTGGTTTTCATAGTTTAAATTAATGTGTAAGTGCAAAATGGAAGGACAGACTGACAGACAGACTGACGGACTGAGAAACTCACAGACAGATAGACAGACTGACAGATAGACTAAACCTTCGATCCATTTGACACTTGACAAGTCTTGTATTGTAATTGCTATGACTACCAGTTAGACAGACAGACAGACAGACATGAATACTGTATATCTAGTGTTCATTTGCTGCTTTTCAAATGAGCTGTGAGGTGAATGTGACTGAACTGTCATTGACTGTGTTTGTAAATGCAGCTCTACCCAAAGGCAGCGGAAGCCGGGGAGGAGGAAGCCATGGCGTTCCTCACCTTAATGGAGCAGATGATGGCTGTGGACGCCAAGCTGAGAGCCACGCCCAGCGACGCTCTGCAGTCCATCTTCATCACCATGGAGGACGCCACCAGCTCTTGGTAAGTGTGTGTGTGTCAGTGTGTGTGTTGTGTGAACACTGTTAACAGACAGTGGTTAGACAGGTGTTTGAGAGATGAAGTGAAGGATGATCAATTGATGGATTGATTGATGTATTGATTGATTGTCATACTTCTTGCAGGGAACATGACAGCGCTGATGACACTGTCCTGGCTGACACCAGCACTGTTCCAGCTGACACCAGCACTGTTCCAGCTGACGAGCCTTCCTGTCCCACTGAGACAGCTGAGGAGGCGTTGACCGCTGACCCAATCACTGAGGTCAAGAAAAAAAGTAAGATTCAAGGCCAAATGTGATCTGTTCAGGTTTCTGCTTCAAATTATATGTCCTAATGTTGAGAAGGGTGCTCGAGTCGTTTGACTAAATGTCAAATTGCTTTTCTTGCAGGGTTCAGACCTTTTAAGAAGTGGAGGCGAGTTGTCTCCAGGGTGAAGGCCCTGCTGTGTTGCCTTCCCCAGGATGATGTCTGAGCTGAGGCTGCACCTCCTCAGCTCCAGGTGCACACTGCACCTCCTCAGCTCCAGGTGCCGCCCGCACCTCCTCAGCTCCAGGTGCACACTGCACCTCCTCAGCTCCAGGTGCCGCCCGCACCTCCTCAGCTCCAGGTGCTCCCTGCACCTCCTCCGCCCCAGGTGCTCCCTGCACCACCTCCTCCGCTGCAGGTGGTGCCCGCACCTCCTCAGCTCCAGGTGCTGCCTGCACCTCCTCAGCTCCAGGTGCTCCCTGCACCTCCTCAGCTGCAGGTGCACCCTGCACCTCCTCCACCCCAGGTGCTCCCTGCACCACCTCCTCCGCTGCAGGTGCCCCTCGCACTGCCAGTCCTGGTGGCCCCCGCAGCTCCAGTCCCGGTGCACCTGCACCTCCAGTCCCGGTGCCCCCTGCACCTCCATCTACCTAACCAGCTCAGTCCTCCTCTGACAACCTCACCTAACCAGCAACACCTGGGGCTCTGATTGGGCCTCTGCCAGCCGCACCTGGGCTCAATAAAGGACCGGTGATTAGGTGAAGCTCATGTACCCTGGACTGTTTCTTTATTCAAACGTGTGTGAAGAAGTCTCTCACAGGTCTATGTTTTCTGTGTTTCTTTATTCAAACGTGTGTGAAGAAGTCTCTCACAGGTCTATGTTTTCTGTGTTTCTTTAGACACCAGCAGAGTACACCTCCCTGACTGGCATCAAGTCCACAGAGAGGCGTACTACCATCGTCCATGGCCTGCGTGATGTAAGTGCTCCCTGTTTTCTTAACACCATTTTCTTAACAAAAGTCTGTGTCCAGTCGTCCAGTATTTCTGTAGGCTATGTGAGCCGCATATCAAGACCAGCATCGATTTGGTTTTCATAGTTTAAATTAATGTGTAAGTGCAAAATGGAAGGACAGACTGACAGACAGACTGACGGACTGAGAAACTCACAGACAGATAGACAGACTGACAGATAGACTAAACCTTCGATCCATTTGACACTTGACAAGTCTTGTATTGTAATTGCTATGACTACCAGTTAGACAGACAGACAGACAGACATGAATACTGTATATCTAGTGTTCATTTGCTGCTTTTCAAATGAGCTGTGAGGTGAATGTGACTGAACTGTCATTGACTGTGTTTGTAAATGCAGCTCTACCCAAAGGCAGCGGAAGCCGGGGAGGAGGAAGCCATGGCGTTCCTCACCTTAATGGAGCAGATGATGGCTGTGGACGCCAAGCTGAGAGCCACGCCCAGCGACGCTCTGCAGTCCATCTTCATCACCATGGAGGACGCCAC
This sequence comes from Poromitra crassiceps, assembly GCF_964638095.1. Classification (NCBI taxonomy): domain Eukaryota; kingdom Metazoa; phylum Chordata; class Actinopteri; order Beryciformes; family Melamphaidae; genus Poromitra; species Poromitra crassiceps. The sequence goes on from NW_028152131.1 coordinate 211,255, forward strand.
CAGCTCTTGGTAAGTGTGTGTGTGTCAGTGTGTGTGTTGTGTGAACACTGTTAACAGACAGTGGTTAGACAGGTGTTTGAGAGATGAAGTGAAGGATGATCAATTGATGGATTGATTGATGTATTGATTGATTGTCATACTTCTTGCAGGGAACATGACAGCGCTGATGACACTGTCCTGGCTGACACCAGCACTGTTCCAGCTGACACCAGCACTGTTCCAGCTGACGAGCCTTCCTGTCCCACTGAGACAGCTGAGGAGGCGTTGACCGCTGACCCAATCACTGAGGTCAAGAAAAAAAGTAAGATTCAAGGCCAAATGTGATCTGTTCAGGTTTCTGCTTCAAATTATATGTCCTAATGTTGAGAAGGGTGCTCGAGTCGTTTGACTAAATGTCAAATTGCTTTTCTTGCAGGGTTCAGACCTTTTAAGAAGTGGAGGCGAGTTGTCTCCAGGGTGAAGGCCCTGCTGTGTTGCCTTCCCCAGGATGATGTCTGAGCTGAGGCTGCACCTCCTCAGCTCCAGGTGCACACTGCACCTCCTCAGCTCCAGGTGCCGCCCGCACCTCCTCAGCTCCAGGTGCACACTGCACCTCCTCAGCTCCAGGTGCCGCCCGCACCTCCTCAGCTCCAGGTGCTCCCTGCACCTCCTCCGCCCCAGGTGCTCCCTGCACCACCTCCTCCGCTGCAGGTGGTGCCCGCACCTCCTCAGCTCCAGGTGCTGCCTGCACCTCCTCAGCTCCAGGTGCTCCCTGCACCTCCTCAGCTGCAGGTGCACCCTGCACCTCCTCCACCCCAGGTGCTCCCTGCACCACCTCCTCCGCTGCAGGTGCCCCTCGCACTGCCAGTCCTGGTGGCCCCCGCAGCTCCAGTCCCGGTGCACCTGCACCTCCAGTCCCGGTGCCCCCTGCACCTCCATCTACCTAACCAGCTCAGTCCTCCTCTGACAACCTCACCTAACCAGCAACACCTGGGGCTCTGATTGGGCCTCTGCCAGCCGCACCTGGGCTCAATAAAGGACCGGTGATTAGGTGAAGCTCATGTACCCTGGACTGTTTCTTTATTCAAACGTGTGTGAAGAAGTCTCTCACAGGTCTATGTTTTCTGTGTTTCTTTATTCAAACGTGTGTGAAGAAGTCTCTCACAGGTCTATGTTTTCTGTGTTTCTTTAGACACCAGCAGAGTACACCTCCCTGACTGGCATCAAGTCCACAGAGAGGCGTACTACCATCGTCCATGGCCTGCGTGATGTAAGTGCTCCCTGTTTTCTTAACACCATTTTCTTAACAAAAGTCTGTGTCCAGTCGTCCAGTATTTCTGTAGGCTATGTGAGCCGCATATCAAGACCAGCATCGATTTGGTTTTCATAGTTTAAATTAATGTGTAAGTGCAAAATGGAAGGACAGACTGACAGACAGACTGACGGACTGAGAAACTCACAGACAGATAGACAGACTGACAGATAGACTAAACCTTCGATCCATTTGACACTTGACAAGTCTTGTATTGTAATTGCTATGACTACCAGTTAGACAGACAGACAGACAGACATGAATACTGTATATCTAGTGTTCATTTGCTGCTTTTCAAATGAGCTGTGAGGTGAATGTGACTGAACTGTCATTGACTGTGTTTGTAAATGCAGCTCTACCCAAAGGCAGCGGAAGCCGGGGAGGAGGAAGCCATGGCGTTCCTCACCTTAATGGAGCAGATGATGGCTGTGGACGCCAAGCTGAGAGCCACGCCCAGCGACGCTCTGCAGTCCATCTTCATCACCATGGAGGACGCCACCAGCTCTTGGTAAGTGTGTGTGTGTCAGTGTGTGTGTTGTGTGAACACTGTTAACAGACAGTGGTTAGACAGGTGTTTGAGAGATGAAGTGAAGGATGATCAATTGATGGATTGATTGATGTATTGATTGATTGTCATACTTCTTGCAGGGAACATGACAGCGCTGATGACACTGTCCTGGCTGACACCAGCACTGTTCCAGCTGACACCAGCACTGTTCCAGCTGACGAGCCTTCCTGTCCCACTGAGACAGCTGAGGAGGCGTTGACCGCTGACCCAATCACTGAGGTCAAGAAAAAAAGTAAGATTCAAGGCCAAATGTGATCTGTTCAGGTTTCTGCTTCAAATTATATGTCCTAATGTTGAGAAGGGTGCTCGAGTCGTTTGACTAAATGTCAAATTGCTTTTCTTGCAGGGTTCAGACCTTTTAAGAAGTGGAGGCGAGTTGTCTCCAGGGTGAAGGCCCTGCTGTGTTGCCTTCCCCAGGATGATGTCTGAGCTGAGGCTGCACCTCCTCAGCTCCAGGTGCACACTGCACCTCCTCAGCTCCAGGTGCCGCCCGCACCTCCTCAGCTCCAGGTGCACACTGCACCTCCTCAGCTCCAGGTGCCGCCCGCACCTCCTCAGCTCCAGGTGCTCCCTGCACCTCCTCCGCCCCAGGTGCTCCCTGCACCACCTCCTCCGCTGCAGGTGGTGCCCGCACCTCCTCAGCTCCAGGTGCTGCCTGCACCTCCTCAGCTCCAGGTGCTCCCTGCACCTCCTCAGCTGCAGGTGCACCCTGCACCTCCTCCACCCCAGGTGCTCCCTGCACCACCTCCTCCGCTGCAGGTGCCCCTCGCACTGCCAGTCCTGGTGGCCCCCGCAGCTCCAGTCCCGGTGCACCTGCACCTCCAGTCCCGGTGCCCCCTGCACCTCCATCTACCTAACCAGCTCAGTCCTCCTCTGACAACCTCACCTAACCAGCAACACCTGGGGCTCTGATTGGGCCTCTGCCAGCCGCACCTGGGCTCAATAAAGGACCGGTGATTAGGTGAAGCTCATGTACCCTGGACTGTTTCTTTATTCAAACGTGTGTGAAGAAGTCTCTCACAGGTCTATGTTTTCTGTGTTTCTTTATTCAAACGTGTGTGAAGAAGTCTCTCACAGGTCTATGTTTTCTGTGTTTCTTTAGACACCAGCAGAGTACACCTCCCTGACTGGCATCAAGTCCACAGAGAGGCGTACTACCATCGTCCATGGCCTGCGTGATGTAAGTGCTCCCTGTTTTCTTAACACCATTTTCTTAACAAAAGTCTGTGTCCAGTCGTCCAGTATTTCTGTAGGCTATGTGAGCCGCATATCAAGACCAGCATCGATTTGGTTTTCATAGTTTAAATTAATGTGTAAGTGCAAAATGGAAGGACAGACTGACAGACAGACTGACGGACTGAGAAACTCACAGACAGATAGACAGACTGACAGATAGACTAAACCTTCGATCCATTTGACACTTGACAAGTCTTGTATTGTAATTGCTATGACTACCAGTTAGACAGACAGACAGACAGACATGAATACTGTATATCTAGTGTTCATTTGCTGCTTTTCAAATGAGCTGTGAGGTGAATGTGACTGAACTGTCATTGACTGTGTTTGTAAATGCAGCTCTACCCAAAGGCAGCGGAAGCCGGGGAGGAGGAAGCCATGGCGTTCCTCACCTTAATGGAGCAGATGATGGCTGTGGACGCCAAGCTGAGAGCCACGCCCAGCGACGCTCTGCAGTCCATCTTCATCACCATGGAGGACGCCACCAGCTCTTGGTAAGTGTGTGTGTGTCAGTGTGTGTGTTGTGTGAACACTGTTAACAGACAGTGGTTAGACAGGTGTTTGAGAGATGAAGTGAAGGATGATCAATTGATGGATTGATTGATGTATTGATTGATTGTCATACTTCTTGCAGGGAACATGACAGCGCTGATGACACTGTCCTGGCTGACACCAGCACTGTTCCAGCTGACACCAGCACTGTTCCAGCTGACGAGCCTTCCTGTCCCACTGAGACAGCTGAGGAGGCGTTGACCGCTGACCCAATCACTGAGGTCAAGAAAAAAAGTAAGATTCAAGGCCAAATGTGATCTGTTCAGGTTTCTGCTTCAAATTATATGTCCTAATGTTGAGAAGGGTGCTCGAGTCGTTTGACTAAATGTCAAATTGCTTTTCTTGCAGGGTTCAGACCTTTTAAGAAGTGGAGGCGAGTTGTCTCCAGGGTGAAGGCCCTGCTGTGTTGCCTTCCCCAGGATGATGTCTGAGCTGAGGCTGCACCTCCTCAGCTCCAGGTGCACACTGCACCTCCTCAGCTCCAGGTGCCGCCCGCACCTCCTCAGCTCCAGGTGCACACTGCACCTCCTCAGCTCCAGGTGCCGCCCGCACCTCCTCAGCTCCAGGTGCTCCCTGCACCTCCTCCGCCCCAGGTGCTCCCTGCACCACCTCCTCCGCTGCAGGTGGTGCCCGCACCTCCTCAGCTCCAGGTGCTGCCTGCACCTCCTCAGCTCCAGGTGCTCCCTGCACCTCCTCAGCTGCAGGTGCACCCTGCACCTCCTCCACCCCAGGTGCTCCCTGCACCACCTCCTCCGCTGCAGGTGCCCCTCGCACTGCCAGTCCTGGTGGCCCCCGCAGCTCCAGTCCCGGTGCACCTGCACCTCCAGTCCCGGTGCCCCCTGCACCTCCATCTACCTAACCAGCTCAGTCCTCCTCTGACAACCTCACCTAACCAGCAACACCTGGGGCTCTGATTGGGCCTCTGCCAGCCGCACCTGGGCTCAATAAAGGACCGGTGATTAGGTGAAGCTCATGTACCCTGGACTGTTTCTTTATTCAAACGTGTGTGAAGAAGTCTCTCACAGGTCTATGTTTTCTGTGTTTCTTTATTCAAACGTGTGTGAAGAAGTCTCTCACAGGTCTATATTTTCTGTGTTTCTTTAGACACCAGCAGAGTACACCTCCCTGACTGGCATCAAGTCCACAGAGAGGCGTACTACCATCGTCCATGGCCTGCGTGATGTAAGTGCTCCCTGTTTTCTTAACACCATTTTCTTAACAAAAGTCTGTGTCCAGTCGTCCAGTATTTCTGTAGGCTATGTGAGCCGCATATCAAGACCAGCATCGATTTGGTTTTCATAGTTTAAATTAATGTGTAAGTGCAAAATGGAAGGACAGACTGACAGACAGACTGACGGACTGAGAAACTCACAGACAGATAGACAGACTGACAGATAGACTAAACCTTCGATCCATTTGACACTTGACAAGTCTTGTATTGTAATTGCTATGACTACCAGTTAGACAGACAGACAGACAGACATGAATACTGTATATCTAGTGTTCATTTGCTGCTTTTCAAATGAGCTGTGAGGTGAATGTGACTGAACTGTCATTGACTGTGTTTGTAAATGCAGCTCTACCCAAAGGCAGCGGAAGCCGGGGAGGAGGAAGCCATGGCGTTCCTCACCTTAATGGAGCAGATGATGGCTGTGGACGCCAAGCTGAGAGCCACGCCCAGCGACGCTCTGCAGTCCATCTTCATCACCATGGAGGACGCCACCAGCTCTTGGTAAGTGTGTGTGTGTCAGTGTGTGTGTTGTGTGAACACTGTTAACAGACAGTGGTTAGACAGGTGTTTGAGAGATGAAGTGAAGGATGATCAATTGATGGATTGATTGATGTATTGATTGATTGTCATACTTCTTGCAGGGAACATGACAGCGCTGATGACACTGTCCTGGCTGACACCAGCACTGTTCCAGCTGACACCAGCACTGTTCCAGCTGACGAGCCTTCCTGTCCCACTGAGACAGCTGAGGAGGCGTTGACCGCTGACCCAATCACTGAGGTCAAGAAAAAAAGTAAGATTCAAGGCCAAATGTGATCTGTTCAGGTTTCTGCTTCAAATTATATGTCCTAATGTTGAGAAGGGTGCTCGAGTCGTTTGACTAAATGTCAAATTGCTTTTCTTGCAGGGTTCAGACCTTTTAAGAAGTGGAGGCGAGTTGTCTCCAGGGTGAAGGCCCTGCTGTGTTGCCTTCCCCAGGATGATGTCTGAGCTGAGGCTGCACCTCCTCAGCTCCAGGTGCACACTGCACCTCCTCAGCTCCAGGTGCCGCCCGCACCTCCTCAGCTCCAGGTGCACACTGCACCTCCTCAGCTCCAGGTGCCGCCCGCACCTCCTCAGCTCCAGGTGCTCCCTGCACCTCCTCCGCCCCAGGTGCTCCCTGCACCACCTCCTCCGCTGCAGGTGGTGCCCGCACCTCCTCAGCTCCAGGTGCTGCCTGCACCTCCTCAGCTCCAGGTGCTCCCTGCACCTCCTCAGCTGCAGGTGCACCCTGCACCTCCTCCACCCCAGGTGCTCCCTGCACCACCTCCTCCGCTGCAGGTGCCCCTCGCACTGCCAGTCCTGGTGGCCCCCGCAGCTCCAGTCCCGGTGCACCTGCACCTCCAGTCCCGGTGCCCCCTGCACCTCCATCTACCTAACCAGCTCAGTCCTCCTCTGACAACCTCACCTAACCAGCAACACCTGGGGCTCTGATTGGGCCTCTGCCAGCCGCACCTGGGCTCAATAAAGGACCGGTGATTAGGTGAAGCTCATGTACCCTGGACTGTTTCTTTATTCAAACGTGTGTGAAGAAGTCTCTCACAGGTCTATGTTTTCTGTGTTTCTTTATTCAAACGTGTGTGAAGAAGTCTCTCACAGGTCTATGTTTTCTGTGTTTCTTTATTCAAACGTGTGTGAAGAAGTCTCTCACAGGTCTATATTTTCTGTGTTTCTTTAGACACCAGCAGAGTACACCTCCCTGACTGGCATCAAGTCCACAGAGAGGCGTACTACCATCGTCCATGGCCTGCGTGATGTAAGTGCTCCCTGTTTTCTTAACACCATTTTCTTAACAAAAGTATGTGTCCAGTCGTCCAGTATTTCTGTAGGCTATGTGAGCCGCATATCAAGACCAGCATCGATTTGGTTTTCATAGTTTAAATTAATGTGTAAGTGCAAAATGGAAGGACAGACTGACAGACAGACTGACGGACTGAGAAACTCACAGACAGATAGACAGACTGACAGATAGACTAAACCTTCGATCCATTTGACACTTGACAAGTCTTGTATTGTAATTGCTATGACTACCAGTTAGACAGACAGACAGACAGACATGAATACTGTATATCTAGTGTTCATTTGCTGCTTTTCAAATGAGCTGTGAGGTGAATGTGACTGAACTGTCATTGACTGTGTTTGTAAATGCAGCTCTACCCAAAGGCAGCGGAAGCCGGGGAGGAGGAAGCCATGGCGTTCCTCACCTTAATGGAGCAGATGATGGCTGTGGACGCCAAGCTGAGAGCCACGCCCAGCGACGCTCTGCAGTCCATCTTCATCACCATGGAGGACGCCACCAGCTCTTGGTAAGTGTGTGTGTGTCAGTGTGTGTGTTGTGTGAACACTGTTAACAGACAGTGGTTAGACAGGTGTTTGAGAGATGAAGTGAAGGATGATCAATTGATGGATTGATTGATGTATTGATTGATTGTCATACTTCTTGCAGGGAACATGACAGCGCTGATGACACTGTCCTGGCTGACACCAGCACTGTTCCAGCTGACACCAGCACTGTTCCAGCTGACGAGCCTTCCTGTCCCACTGAGACAGCTGAGGAGGCGTTGACCGCTGACCCAATCACTGAGGTCAAGAAAAAAAGTAAGATTCAAGGCCAAATGTGATCTGTTCAGGTTTCTGCTTCAAATTATATGTCCTAATGTTGAGAAGGGTGCTCGAGTCGTTTGACTAAATGTCAAATTGCTTTTCTTGCAGGGTTCAGACCTTTTAAGAAGTGGAGGCGAGTTGTCTCCAGGGTGAAGGCCCTGCTGTGTTGCCTTCCCCAGGATGATGTCTGAGCTGAGGCTGCACCTCCTCAGCTCCAGGTGCACACTGCACCTCCTCAGCTCCAGGTGCCGCCCGCACCTCCTCAGCTCCAGGTGCACACTGCACCTCCTCAGCTCCAGGTGCCGCCCGCACCTCCTCAGCTCCAGGTGCTCCCTGCACCTCCTCCGCCCCAGGTGCTCCCTGCACCACCTCCTCCGCTGCAGGTGGTGCCCGCACCTCCTCAGCTCCAGGTGCTGCCTGCACCTCCTCAGCTCCAGGTGCTCCCTGCACCTCCTCAGCTGCAGGTGCACCCTGCACCTCCTCCACCCCAGGTGCTCCCTGCACCACCTCCTCCGCTGCAGGTGCCCCTCGCACTGCCAGTCCTGGTGGCCCCCGCAGCTCCAGTCCCGGTGCACCTGCACCTCCAGTCCCGGTGCCCCCTGCACCTCCATCTACCTAACCAGCTCAGTCCTCCTCTGACAACCTCACCTAACCAGCAACACCTGGGGCTCTGATTGGGCCTCTGCCAGCCGCACCTGGGCTCAATAAAGGACCGGTGATTAGGTGAAGCTCATGTACCCTGGACTGTTTCTTTATTCAAACGTGTGTGAAGAAGTCTCTCACAGGTCTATGTTTTCTGTGTTTCTTTATTCAAACGTGTGTGAAGAAGTCTCTCACAGGTCTATGTTTTCTGTGTTTCTTTAGACACCAGCAGAGTACACCTCCCTGACTGGCATCAAGTCCACAGAGAGGCGTACTACCATCGTCCATGGCCTGCGTGATGTAAGTGCTCCCTGTTTTCTTAACACCATTTTCTTAACAAAAGTCTGTGTCCAGTCGTCCAGTATTTCTGTAGGCTATGTGAGCCGCATATCAAGACCAGCATCGATTTGGTTTTCATAGTTTAAATTAATGTGTAAGTGCAAAATGGAAGGACAGACTGACAGACAGACTGACGGACTGAGAAACTCACAGACAGATAGACAGACTGACAGATAGACTAAACCTTCGATCCATTTGACACTTGACAAGTCTTGTATTGTAATTGCTATGACTACCAGTTAGACAGACAGACAGACAGACATGAATACTGTATATCTAGTGTTCATTTGCTGCTTTTCAAATGAGCTGTGAGGTGAATGTGACTGAACTGTCATTGACTGTGTTTGTAAATGCAGCTCTACCCAAAGGCAGCGGAAGCCGGGGAGGAGGAAGCCATGGCGTTCCTCACCTTAATGGAGCAGATGATGGCTGTGGACGCCAAGCTGAGAGCCACGCCCAGCGACGCTCTGCAGTCCATCTTCATCACCATGGAGGACGCCACCAGCTCTTGGTAAGTGTGTGTGTGTCAGTGTGTGTGTTGTGTGAACACTGTTAACAGACAGTGGTTAGACAGGTGTTTGAGAGATGAAGTGAAGGATGATCAATTGATGGATTGATTGATGTATTGATTGATTGTCATACTTCTTGCAGGGAACATGACAGCGCTGATGACACTGTCCTGGCTGACACCAGCACTGTTCCAGCTGACACCAGCACTGTTCCAGCTGACGAGCCTTCCTGTCCCACTGAGACAGCTGAGGAGGCGTTGACCGCTGACCCAATCACTGAGGTCAAGAAAAAAAGTAAGATTCAAGGCCAAATGTGATCTGTTCAGGTTTCTGCTTCAAATTATATGTCCTAATGTTGAGAAGGGTGCTCGAGTCGTTTGACTAAATGTCAAATTGCTTTTCTTGCAGGGTTCAGACCTTTTAAGAAGTGGAGGCGAGTTGTCTCCAGGGTGAAGGCCCTGCTGTGTTGCCTTCCCCAGGATGATGTCTGAGCTGAGGCTGCACCTCCTCAGCTCCAGGTGCACACTGCACCTCCTCAGCTCCAGGTGCCGCCCGCACCTCCTCAGCTCCAGGTGCACACTGCACCTCCTCAGCTCCAGGTGCCGCCCGCACCTCCTCAGCTCCAGGTGCTCCCTGCACCTCCTCCGCCCCAGGTGCTCCCTGCACCACCTCCTCCGCTGCAGGTGGTGCCCGCACCTCCTCAGCTCCAGGTGCTGCCTGCACCTCCTCAGCTCCAGGTGCTCCCTGCACCTCCTCAGCTGCAGGTGCACCCTGCACCTCCTCCACCCCAGGTGCTCCCTGCACCACCTCCTCCGCTGCAGGTGCCCCTCGCACTGCCAGTCCTGGTGGCCCCCGCAGCTCCAGTCCCGGTGCACCTGCACCTCCAGTCCCGGTGCCCCCTGCACCTCCATCTACCTAACCAGCTCAGTCCTCCTCTGACAACCTCACCTAACCAGCAACACCTGGGGCTCTGATTGGGCCTCTGCCAGCCGCACCTGGGCTCAATAAAGGGCCGGTGATTAGGTGAAGCTCATGTACCCTGGACTGTTTCTTTATTCAAACGTGTGTGAAGAAGTCTCTCACAGGTCTATGTTTTCTGTGTTTCTTTATTCAAACGTGTGTGAAGAAGTCTCTCACAGGTCTATGTTTTCTGTGTTTCTTTATTCAAACGTGTGTGAAGAAGTCTCTCACAGGTCTATATTTTCTGTGTTTCTTTAGACACCAGCAGAGTACACCTCCCTGACTGGCATCAAGTCCACAGAGAGGCGTACTACCATCGTCCATGGCCTGCGTGATGTAAGTGCTCCCTGTTTTCTTAACACCATTTTCTTAACAAAAGTATGTGTCCAGTCGTCCAGTATTTCTGTAGGCTATGTGAGCCGCATATCAAGACCAGCATCGATTTGGTTTTCATAGTTTAAATTAATGTGTAAGTGCAAAATGGAAGGACAGACTGACAGACAGACTGACGGACTGAGAAACTCACAGACAGATAGACAGACTGACAGATAGACTAAACCTTCGATCCATTTGACACTTGACAAGTCTTGTATTGTAATTGCTATGACTACCAGTTAGACAGACAGACAGACAGACATGAATACTGTATATCTAGTGTTCATTTGCTGCTTTTCAAATGAGCTGTGAGGTGAATGTGACTGAACTGTCATTGACTGTGTTTGTAAATGCAGCTCTACCCAAAGGCAGCGGAAGCCGGGGAGGAGGAAGCCATGGCGTTCCTCACCTTAATGGAGCAGATGATGGCTGTGGACGCCAAGCTGAGAGCCACGCCCAGCGACGCTCTGCAGTCCATCTTCATCACCATGGAGGACGCCACCAGCTCTTGGTAAGTGTGTGTGTGTCAGTGTGTGTGTTGTGTGAACACTGTTAACAGACAGTGGTTAGACAGGTGTTTGAGAGATGAAGTGAAGGATGATCAATTGATGGATTGATTGATGTATTGATTGATTGTCATACTTCTTGCAGGGAACATGACAGCGCTGATGACACTGTCCTGGCTGACACCAGCACTGTTCCAGCTGACACCAGCACTGTTCCAGCTGACGAGCCTTCCTGTCCCACTGAGACAGCTGAGGAGGCGTTGACCGCTGACCCAATCACTGAGGTCAAGAAAAAAAGTAAGATTCAAGGCCAAATGTGATCTGTTCAGGTTTCTGCTTCAAATTATATGTCCTAATGTTGAGAAGGGTGCTCGAGTCGTTTGACTAAATGTCAAATTGCTTTTCTTGCAGGGTTCAGACCTTTTAAGAAGTGGAGGCGAGTTGTCTCCAGGGTGAAGGCCCTGCTGTGTTGCCTTCCCCAGGATGATGTCTGAGCTGAGGCTGCACCTCCTCAGCTCCAGGTGCACACTGCACCTCCTCAGCTCCAGGTGCCGCCCGCACCTCCTCAGCTCCAGGTGCACACTGCACCTCCTCAGCTCCAGGTGCCGCCCGCACCTCCTCAGCTCCAGGTGCTCCCTGCACCTCCTCCGCCCCAGGTGCTCCCTGCACCACCTCCTCCGCTGCAGGTGGTGCCCGCACCTCCTCAGCTCCAGGTGCTGCCTGCACCTCCTCAGCTCCAGGTGCTCCCTGCACCTCCTCAGCTGCAGGTGCACCCTGCACCTCCTCCACCCCAGGTGCTCCCTGCACCACCTCCTCCGCTGCAGGTGCCCCTCGCACTGCCAGTCCTGGTGGCCCCCGCAGCTCCAGTCCCGGTGCACCTGCACCTCCAGTCCCGGTGCCCCCTGCACCTCCATCTACCTAACCAGCTCAGTCCTCCTCTGACAACCTCACCTAACCAGCAACACCTGGGGCTCTGATTGGGCCTCTGCCAGCCGCACCTGGGCTCAATAAAGGACCGGTGATTAGGTGAAGCTCATGTACCCTGGACTGTTTCTTTATTCAAACGTGTGTGAAGAAGTCTCTCACAGGTCTATGTTTTCTGTGTTTCTTTATTCAAACGTGTGTGAAGAAGTCTCTCACAGGTCTATGTTTTCTGTGTTTCTTTAGACACCAGCAGAGTACACCTCCCTGACTGGCATCAAGTCCACAGAGAGGCGTACTACCATCGTCCATGGCCTGCGTGATGTAAGTGCTCCCTGTTTTCTTAACACCATTTTCTTAACAAAAGTCTGTGTCCAGTCGTCCAGTATTTCTGTAGGCTATGTGAGCCGCATATCAAGACCAGCATCGATTTGGTTTTCATAGTTTAAATTAATGTGTAAGTGCAAAATGGAAGGACAGACTGACAGACAGACTGACGGACTGAGAAACTCACAGACAGATAGACAGACTGACAGATAGACTAAACCTTCGATCCATTTGACACTTGACAAGTCTTGTATTGTAATTGCTATGACTACCAGTTAGACAGACAGACAGACAGACATGAATACTGTATATCTAGTGTTCATTTGCTGCTTTTCAAATGAGCTGTGAGGTGAATGTGACTGAACTGTCATTGACTGTGTTTGTAAATGCAGCTCTACCCAAAGGCAGCGGAAGCCGGGGAGGAGGAAGCCATGGCGTTCCTCACCTTAATGGAGCAGATGATGGCTGTGGACGCCAAGCTGAGAGCCACGCCCAGCGACGCTCTGCAGTCCATCTTCATCACCATGGAGGACGCCACCAGCTCTTGGTAAGTGTGTGTGTGTCAGTGTGTGTGTTGTGTGAACACTGTTAACAGACAGTGGTTAGACAGGTGTTTGAGAGATGAAGTGAAGGATGATCAATTGATGGATTGATTGATGTATTGATTGATTGTCATACTTCTTGCAGGGAACATGACAGCGCTGATGACACTGTCCTGGCTGACACCAGCACTGTTCCAGCTGACACCAGCACTGTTCCAGCTGACGAGCCTTCCTGTCCCACTGAGACAGCTGAGGAGGCGTTGACCGCTGACCCAATCACTGAGGTCAAGAAAAAAAGTAAGATTCAAGGCCAAATGTGATCTGTTCAGGTTTCTGCTTCAAATTATATGTCCTAATGTTGAGAAGGGTGCTCGAGTCGTTTGACTAAATGTCAAATTGCTTTTCTTGCAGGGTTCAGACCTTTTAAGAAGTGGAGGCGAGTTGTCTCCAGGGTGAAGGCCCTGCTGTGTTGCCTTCCCCAGGATGATGTCTGAGCTGAGGCTGCACCTCCTCAGCTCCAGGTGCACACTGCACCTCCTCAGCTCCAGGTGCCGCCCGCACCTCCTCAGCTCCAGGTGCACACTGCACCTCCTCAGCTCCAGGTGCCGCCCGCACCTCCTCAGCTCCAGGTGCTCCCTGCACCTCCTCCGCCCCAGGTGCTCCCTGCACCACCTCCTCCGCTGCAGGTGGTGCCCGCACCTCCTCAGCTCCAGGTGCTGCCTGCACCTCCTCAGCTCCAGGTGCTCCCTGCACCTCCTCAGCTGCAGGTGCACCCTGCACCTCCTCCACCCCAGGTGCTCCCTGCACCACCTCCTCCGCTGCAGGTGCCCCTCGCACTGCCAGTCCTGGTGGCCCCCGCAGCTCCAGTCCCGGTGCACCTGCACCTCCAGTCCCGGTGCCCCCTGCACCTCCATCTACCTAACCAGCTCAGTCCTCCTCTGACAACCTCACCTAACCAGCAACACCTGGGGCTCTGATTGGGCCTCTGCCAGCCGCACCTGGGCTCAATAAAGGGCCGGTGATTAGGTGAAGCTCATGTACCCTGGACTGTTTCTTTATTCAAACGTGTGTGAAGAAGTCTCTCACAGGTCTATGTTTTCTGTGTTTCTTTATTCAAACGTGTGTGAAGAAGTCTCTCACAGGTCTATGTTTTCTGTGTTTCTTTAGACACCAGCAGAGTACACCTCCCTGACTGGCATCAAGTCCACAGAGAGGCGTACTACCATCGTCCATGGCCTGCGTGATGTAAGTGCTCCCTGTTTTCTTAACACCATTTTCTTAACAAAAGTCTGTGTCCAGTCGTCCAGTATTTCTGTAGGCTATGTGAGCCGCATATCAAGACCAGCATCGATTTGGTTTTCATAGTTTAAATTAATGTGTAAGTGCAAAATGGAAGGACAGACTGACAGACAGACTGACGGACTGAGAAACTCACAGACAGATAGACAGACTGACAGATAGACTAAACCTTCGATCCATTTGACACTTGACAAGTCTTGTATTGTAATTGCTATGACTACCAGTTAGACAGACAGACAGACAGACATGAATACTGTATATCTAGTGTTCATTTGCTGCTTTTCAAATGAGCTGTGAGGTGAATGTGACTGAACTGTCATTGACTGTGTTTGTAAATGCAGCTCTACCCAAAGGCAGCGGAAGCCGGGGAGGAGGAAGCCATGGCGTTCCTCACCTTAATGGAGCAGATGATGGCTGTGGACGCCAAGCTGAGAGCCACGCCCAGCGACGCTCTGCAGTCCATCTTCATCACCATGGAGGACGCCACCAGCTCTTGGTAAGTGTGTGTGTGTCAGTGTGTGTGTTGTGTGAACACTGTTAACAGACAGTGGTTAGACAGGTGTTTGAGAGATGAAGTGAAGGATGATCAATTGATGGATTGATTGATGTATTGATTGATTGTCATACTTCTTGCAGGGAACATGACAGCGCTGATGACACTGTCCTGGCTGACACCAGCACTGTTCCAGCTGACACCAGCACTGTTCCAGCTGACGAGCCTTCCTGTCCCACTGAGACAGCTGAGGAGGCGTTGACCGCTGACCCAATCACTGAGGTCAAGAAAAAAAGTAAGATTCAAGGCCAAATGTGATCTGTTCAGGTTTCTGCTTCAAATTATATGTCCTAATGTTGAGAAGGGTGCTCGAGTCGTTTGACTAAATGTCAAATTGCTTTTCTTGCAGGGTTCAGACCTTTTAAGAAGTGGAGGCGAGTTGTCTCCAGGGTGAAGGCCCTGCTGTGTTGCCTTCCCCAGGATGATGTCTGAGCTGAGGCTGCACCTCCTCAGCTCCAGGTGCACACTGCACCTCCTCAGCTCCAGGTGCCGCCCGCACCTCCTCAGCTCCAGGTGCACACTGCACCTCCTCAGCTCCAGGTGCCGCCCGCACCTCCTCAGCTCCAGGTGCTCCCTGCACCTCCTCCGCCCCAGGTGCTCCCTGCACCACCTCCTCCGCTGCAGGTGGTGCCCGCACCTCCTCAGCTCCAGGTGCTGCCTGCACCTCCTCAGCTCCACGTGCTCCCTGCACCTCCTCAGCTGCAGGTGCACCCTGCACCTCCTCCACCCCAGGTGCTCCCTGCACCACCTCCTCCGCTGCAGGTGCCCCTCGCACTGCCAGTCCTGGTGGCCCCCGCAGCTCCAGTCCCGGTGCACCTGCACCTCCAGTCCCGGTGCCCCCTGCACCTCCATCTACCTAACCAGCTCAGTCCTCCTCTGACAACCTCACCTAACCAGCAACACCTGGGGCTCTGATTGGGCCTCTGCCAGCCGCACCTGGGCTCAATAAAGGACCGGTGATTAGGTGAAGCTCATGTACCCTGGACTGTTTCTTTATTCAAACGTGTGTGAAGAAGTCTCTCACAGGTCTATGTTTTCTGTGTTTCTTTATTCAAACGTGTGTGAAGAAGTCTCTCACAGGTCTATGTTTTCTGTGTTTCTTTATTCAAACGTGTGTGAAGAAGTCTCTCACAGGTCTATATTTTCTGTGTTTCTTTAGACACCAGCAGAGTACACCTCCCTGACTGGCATCAAGTCCACAGAGAGGCGTACTACCATCGTCCATGGCCTGCGTGATGTAAGTGCTCCCTGTTTTCTTAACACCATTTTCTTAACAAAAGTCTGTGTCCAGTCGTCCAGTATTTCTGTAGGCTATGTGAGCCGCATATCAAGACCAGCATCGATTTGGTTTTCATAGTTTAAATTAATGTGTAAGTGCAAAATGGAAGGACAGACTGACAGACAGACTGACGGACTGAGAAACTCACAGACAGATAGACAGACTGACAGATAGACTAAACCTTCGATCCATTTGACACTTGACAAGTCTTGTATTGTAATTGCTATGACTACCAGTTAGACAGACAGACAGACAGACATGAATACTGTATATCTAGTGTTCATTTGCTGCTTTTCAAATGAGCTGTGAGGTGAATGTGACTGAACTGTCATTGACTGTGTTTGTAAATGCAGCTCTACCCAAAGGCAGCGGAAGCCGGGGAGGAGGAAGCCATGGCGTTCCTCACCTTAATGGAGCAGATGATGGCTGTGGACGCCAAGCTGAGAGCCACGCCCAGCGACGCTCTGCAGTCCATCTTCATCACCATGGAGGACGCCACCAGCTCTTGGTAAGTGTGTGTGTGTCAGTGTGTGTGTTGTGTGAACACTGTTAACAGACAGTGGTTAGACAGGTGTTTGAGAGATGAAGTGAAGGATGATCAATTGATGGATTGATTGATGTATTGATTGATTGTCATACTTCTTGCAGGGAACATGACAGCGCTGATGACACTGTCCTGGCTGACACCAGCACTGTTCCAGCTGACACCAGCACTGTTCCAGCTGACGAGCCTTCCTGTCCCACTGAGACAGCTGAGGAGGCGTTGACCGCTGACCCAATCACTGAGGTCAAGAAAAAAAGTAAGATTCAAGGCCAAATGTGATCTGTTCAGGTTTCTGCTTCAAATTATATGTCCTAATGTTGAGAAGGGTGCTCGAGTCGTTTGACTAAATGTCAAATTGCTTTTCTTGCAGGGTTCAGACCTTTTAAGAAGTGGAGGCGAGTTGTCTCCAGGGTGAAGGCCCTGCTGTGTTGCCTTCCCCAGGATGATGTCTGAGCTGAGGCTGCACCTCCTCAGCTCCAGGTGCACACTGCACCTCCTCAGCTCCAGGTGCCGCCCGCACCTCCTCAGCTCCAGGTGCACACTGCACCTCCTCAGCTCCAGGTGCCGCCCGCACCTCCTCAGCTCCAGGTGCTCCCTGCACCTCCTCCGCCCCAGGTGCTCCCTGCACCACCTCCTCCGCTGCAGGTGGTGCCCGCACCTCCTCAGCTCCAGGTGCTGCCTGCACCTCCTCAGCTCCACGTGCTCCCTGCACCTCCTCAGCTGCAGGTGCACCCTGCACCTCCTCCACCCCAGGTGCTCCCTGCACCACCTCCTCCGCTGCAGGTGCCCCTCGCACTGCCAGTCCTGGTGGCCCCCGCAGCTCCAGTCCCGGTGCACCTGCACCTCCAGTCCCGGTGCCCCCTGCACCTCCATCTACCTAACCAGCTCAGTCCTCCTCTGACAACCTCACCTAACCAGCAACACCTGGGGCTCTGATTGGGCCTCTGCCAGCCGCACCTGGGCTCAATAAAGGACCGGTGATTAGGTGAAGCTCATGTACCCTGGACTGTTTCTTTATTCAAACGTGTGTGAAGAAGTCTCTCACAGGTCTATGTTTTCTGTGTTTCTTTATTCAAACGTGTGTGAAGAAGTCTCTCACAGGTCTATGTTTTCTGTGTTTCTTTATTCAAACGTGTGTGAAGAAGTCTCTCACAGGTCTATATTTTCTGTGTTTCTTTAGACACCAGCAGAGTACACCTCCCTGACTGGCATCAAGTCCACAGAGAGGCGTACTACCATCGTCCATGGCCTGCGTGATGTAAGTGCTCCCTGTTTTCTTAACACCATTTTCTTAACAAAAGTCTGTGTCCAGTCGTCCAGTATTTCTGTAGGCTATGTGAGCCGCATATCAAGACCAGCATCGATTTGGTTTTCATAGTTTAAATTAATGTGTAAGTGCAAAATGGAAGGACAGACTGACAGACAGACTGACGGACTGAGAAACTCACAGACAGATAGACAGACTGACAGATAGACTAAACCTTCGATCCATTTGACACTTGACAAGTCTTGTATTGTAATTGCTATGACTACCAGTTAGACAGACAGACAGACAGACATGAATACTGTATATCTAGTGTTCATTTGCTGCTTTTCAAATGAGCTGTGAGGTGAATGTGACTGAACTGTCATTGACTGTGTTTGTAAATGCAGCTCTACCCAAAGGCAGCGGAAGCCGGGGAGGAGGAAGCCATGGCGTTCCTCACCTTAATGGAGCAGATGATGGCTGTGGACGCCAAGCTGAGAGCCACGCCCAGCGACGCTCTGCAGTCCATCTTCATCACCATGGAGGACGCCACCAGCTCTTGGTAAGTGTGTGTGTGTCAGTGTGTGTGTTGTGTGAACACTGTTAACAGACAGTGGTTAGACAGGTGTTTGAGAGATGAAGTGAAGGATGATCAATTGATGGATTGATTGATGTATTGATTGATTGTCATACTTCTTGCAGGGAACATGACAGCGCTGATGACACTGTCCTGGCTGACACCAGCACTGTTCCAGCTGACACCAGCACTGTTCCAGCTGACGAGCCTTCCTGTCCCACTGAGACAGCTGAGGAGGCGTTGACCGCTGACCCAATCACTGAGGTCAAGAAAAAAAGTAAGATTCAAGGCCAAATGTGATCTGTTCAGGTTTCTGCTTCAAATTATATGTCCTAATGTTGAGAAGGGTGCTCGAGTCGTTTGACTAAATGTCAAATTGCTTTTCTTGCAGGGTTCAGACCTTTTAAGAAGTGGAGGCGAGTTGTCTCCAGGGTGAAGGCCCTGCTGTGTTGCCTTCCCCAGGATGATGTCTGAGCTGAGGCTGCACCTCCTCAGCTCCAGGTGCACACTGCACCTCCTCAGCTCCAGGTGCCGCCCGCACCTCCTCAGCTCCAGGTGCACACTGCACCTCCTCAGCTCCAGGTGCCGCCCGCACCTCCTCAGCTCCAGGTGCTCCCTGCACCTCCTCCGCCCCAGGTGCTCCCTGCACCACCTCCTCCGCTGCAGGTGGTGCCCGCACCTCCTCAGCTCCAGGTGCTGCCTGCACCTCCTCAGCTCCAGGTGCTCCCTGCACCTCCTCAGCTGCAGGTGCACCCTGCACCTCCTCCACCCCAGGTGCTCCCTGCACCACCTCCTCCGCTGCAGGTGCCCCTCGCACTGCCAGTCCTGGTGGCCCCCGCAGCTCCAGTCCCGGTGCACCTGCACCTCCAGTCCCGGTGCCCCCTGCACCTCCATCTACCTAACCAGCTCAGTCCTCCTCTGACAACCTCACCTAACCAGCAACACCTGGGGCTCTGATTGGGCCTCTGCCAGCCGCACCTGGGCTCAATAAAGGGCCGGTGATTAGGTGAAGCTCATGTACCCTGGACTGTTTCTTTATTCAAACGTGTGTGAAGAAGTCTCTCACAGGTCTATGTTTTCTGTGTTTCTTTATTCAAACGTGTGTGAAGAAGTCTCTCACAGGTCTATGTTTTCTGTGTTTCTTTAGACACCAGCAGAGTACACCTCCCTGACTGGCATCAAGTCCACAGAGAGGCGTACTACCATCGTCCATGGCCTGCGTGATGTAAGTGCTCCCTGTTTTCTTAACACCATTTTCTTAACAAAAGTCTGTGTCCAGTCGTCCAGTATTTCTGTAGGCTATGTGAGCCGCATATCAAGACCAGCATCGATTTGGTTTTCATAGTTTAAATTAATGTGTAAGTGCAAAATGGAAGGACAGACTGACAGACAGACTGACGGACTGAGAAACTCACAGACAGATAGACAGACTGACAGATAGACTAAACCTTCGATCCATTTGACACTTGACAAGTCTTGTATTGTAATTGCTATGACTACCAGTTAGACAGACAGACAGACAGACATGAATACTGTATATCTAGTGTTCATTTGCTGCTTTTCAAATGAGCTGTGAGGTGAATGTGACTGAACTGTCATTGACTGTGTTTGTAAATGCAGCTCTACCCAAAGGCAGCGGAAGCCGGGGAGGAGGAAGCCATGGCGTTCCTCACCTTAATGGAGCAGATGATGGCTGTGGACGCCAAGCTGAGAGCCACGCCCAGCGACGCTCTGCAGTCCATCTTCATCACCATGGAGGACGCCACCAGCTCTTGGTAAGTGTGTGTGTGTCAGTGTGTGTGTTGTGTGAACACTGTTAACAGACAGTGGTTAGACAGGTGTTTGAGAGATGAAGTGAAGGATGATCAATTGATGGATTGATTGATGTATTGATTGATTGTCATACTTCTTGCAGGGAACATGACAGCGCTGATGACACTGTCCTGGCTGACACCAGCACTGTTCCAGCTGACACCAGCACTGTTCCAGCTGACGAGCCTTCCTGTCCCACTGAGACAGCTGAGGAGGCGTTGACCGCTGACCCAATCACTGAGGTCAAGAAAAAAAGTAAGATTCAAGGCCAAATGTGATCTGTTCAGGTTTCTGCTTCAAATTATATGTCCTAATGTTGAGAAGGGTGCTCGAGTCGTTTGACTAAATGTCAAATTGCTTTTCTTGCAGGGTTCAGACCTTTTAAGAAGTGGAGGCGAGTTGTCTCCAGGGTGAAGGCCCTGCTGTGTTGCCTTCCCCAGGATGATGTCTGAGCTGAGGCTGCACCTCCTCAGCTCCAGGTGCACACTGCACCTCCTCAGCTCCAGGTGCCGCCCGCACCTCCTCAGCTCCAGGTGCACACTGCACCTCCTCAGCTCCAGGTGCCGCCCGCACCTCCTCAGCTCCAGGTGCTCCCTGCACCTCCTCCGCCCCAGGTGCTCCCTGCACCACCTCCTCCGCTGCAGGTGGTGCCCGCACCTCCTCAGCTCCAGGTGCTGCCTGCACCTCCTCAGCTCCACGTGCTCCCTGCACCTCCTCAGCTGCAGGTGCACCCTGCACCTCCTCCACCCCAGGTGCTCCCTGCACCACCTCCTCCGCTGCAGGTGCCCCTCGCACTGCCAGTCCTGGTGGCCCCCGCAGCTCCAGTCCCGGTGCACCTGCACCTCCAGTCCCGGTGCCCCCTGCACCTCCATCTACCTAACCAGCTCAGTCCTCCTCTGACAACCTCACCTAACCAGCAACACCTGGGGCTCTGATTGGGCCTCTGCCAGCCGCACCTGGGCTCAATAAAGGACCGGTGATTAGGTGAAGCTCATGTACCCTGGACTGTTTCTTTATTCAAACGTGTGTGAAGAAGTCTCTCACAGGTCTATGTTTTCTGTGTTTCTTTATTCAAACGTGTGTGAAGAAGTCTCTCACAGGTCTATGTTTTCTGTGTTTCTTTATTCAAACGTGTGTGAAGAAGTCTCTCACAGGTCTATATTTTCTGTGTTTCTTTAGACACCAGCAGAGTACACCTCCCTGACTGGCATCAAGTCCACAGAGAGGCGTACTACCATCGTCCATGGCCTGCGTGATGTAAGTGCTCCCTGTTTTCTTAACACCATTTTCTTAACAAAAGTCTGTGTCCAGTCGTCCAGTATTTCTGTAGGCTATGTGAGCCGCATATCAAGACCAGCATCGATTTGGTTTTCATAGTTTAAATTAATGTGTAAGTGCAAAATGGAAGGACAGACTGACAGACAGACTGACGGACTGAGAAACTCACAGACAGATAGACAGACTGACAGATAGACTAAACCTTCGATCCATTTGACACTTGACAAGTCTTGTATTGTAATTGCTATGACTACCAGTTAGACAGACAGACAGACAGACATGAATACTGTATATCTAGTGTTCATTTGCTGCTTTTCAAATGAGCTGTGAGGTGAATGTGACTGAACTGTCATTGACTGTGTTTGTAAATGCAGCTCTACCCAAAGGCAGCGGAAGCCGGGGAGGAGGAAGCCATGGCGTTCCTCACCTTAATGGAGCAGATGATGGCTGTGGACGCCAAGCTGAGAGCCACGCCCAGCGACGCTCTGCAGTCCATCTTCATCACCATGGAGGACGCCACCAGCTCTTGGTAAGTGTGTGTGTGTCAGTGTGTGTGTTGTGTGAACACTGTTAACAGACAGTGGTTAGACAGGTGTTTGAGAGATGAAGTGAAGGATGATCAATTGATGGATTGATTGATGTATTGATTGATTGTCATACTTCTTGCAGGGAACATGACAGCGCTGATGACACTGTCCTGGCTGACACCAGCACTGTTCCAGCTGACACCAGCACTGTTCCAGCTGACGAGCCTTCCTGTCCCACTGAGACAGCTGAGGAGGCGTTGACCGCTGACCCAATCACTGAGGTCAAGAAAAAAAGTAAGATTCAAGGCCAAATGTGATCTGTTCAGGTTTCTGCTTCAAATTATATGTCCTAATGTTGAGAAGGGTGCTCGAGTCGTTTGACTAAATGTCAAATTGCTTTTCTTGCAGGGTTCAGACCTTTTAAGAAGTGGAGGCGAGTTGTCTCCAGGGTGAAGGCCCTGCTGTGTTGCCTTCCCCAGGATGATGTCTGAGCTGAGGCTGCACCTCCTCAGCTCCAGGTGCACACTGCACCTCCTCAGCTCCAGGTGCCGCCCGCACCTCCTCAGCTCCAGGTGCACACTGCACCTCCTCAGCTCCAGGTGCCGCCCGCACCTCCTCAGCTCCAGGTGCTCCCTGCACCTCCTCCGCCCCAGGTGCTCCCTGCACCACCTCCTCCGCTGCAGGTGGTGCCCGCACCTCCTCAGCTCCAGGTGCTGCCTGCACCTCCTCAGCTCCACGTGCTCCCTGCACCTCCTCAGCTGCAGGTGCACCCTGCACCTCCTCCACCCCAGGTGCTCCCTGCACCACCTCCTCCGCTGCAGGTGCCCCTCGCACTGCCAGTCCTGGTGGCCCCCGCAGCTCCAGTCCCGGTGCACCTGCACCTCCAGTCCCGGTGCCCCCTGCACCTCCATCTACCTAACCAGCTCAGTCCTCCTCTGACAACCTCACCTAACCAGCAACACCTGGGGCTCTGATTGGGCCTCTGCCAGCCGCACCTGGGCTCAATAAAGGACCGGTGATTAGGTGAAGCTCATGTACCCTGGACTGTTTCTTTATTCAAACGTGTGTGAAGAAGTCTCTCACAGGTCTATGTTTTCTGTGTTTCTTTATTCAAACGTGTGTGAAGAAGTCTCTCACAGGTCTATGTTTTCTGTGTTTCTTTATTCAAACGTGTGTGAAGAAGTCTCTCACAGGTCTATATTTTCTGTGTTTCTTTAGACACCAGCAGAGTACACCTCCCTGACTGGCATCAAGTCCACAGAGAGGCGTACTACCATCGTCCATGGCCTGCGTGATGTAAGTGCTCCCTGTTTTCTTAACACCATTTTCTTAACAAAAGTCTGTGTCCAGTCGTCCAGTATTTCTGTAGGCTATGTGAGCCGCATATCAAGACCAGCATCGATTTGGTTTTCATAGTTTAAATTAATGTGTAAGTGCAAAATGGAAGGACAGACTGACAGACAGACTGACGGACTGAGAAACTCACAGACAGATAGACAGACTGACAGATAGACTAAACCTTCGATCCATTTGACACTTGACAAGTCTTGTATTGTAATTGCTATGACTACCAGTTAGACAGACAGACAGACAGACATGAATACTGTATATCTAGTGTTCATTTGCTGCTTTTCAAATGAGCTGTGAGGTGAATGTGACTGAACTGTCATTGACTGTGTTTGTAAATGCAGCTCTACCCAAAGGCAGCGGAAGCCGGGGAGGAGGAAGCCATGGCGTTCCTCACCTTAATGGAGCAGATGATGGCTGTGGACGCCAAGCTGAGAGCCACGCCCAGCGACGCTCTGCAGTCCATCTTCATCACCATGGAGGACGCCACCAGCTCTTGGTAAGTGTGTGTGTGTCAGTGTGTGTGTTGTGTGAACACTGTTAACAGACAGTGGTTAGACAGGTGTTTGAGAGATGAAGTGAAGGATGATCAATTGATGGATTGATTGATGTATTGATTGATTGTCATACTTCTTGCAGGGAACATGACAGCGCTGATGACACTGTCCTGGCTGACACCAGCACTGTTCCAGCTGACACCAGCACTGTTCCAGCTGACGAGCCTTCCTGTCCCACTGAGACAGCTGAGGAGGCGTTGACCGCTGACCCAATCACTGAGGTCAAGAAAAAAAGTAAGATTCAAGGCCAAATGTGATCTGTTCAGGTTTCTGCTTCAAATTATATGTCCTAATGTTGAGAAGGGTGCTCGAGTCGTTTGACTAAATGTCAAATTGCTTTTCTTGCAGGGTTCAGACCTTTTAAGAAGTGGAGGCGAGTTGTCTCCAGGGTGAAGGCCCTGCTGTGTTGCCTTCCCCAGGATGATGTCTGAGCTGAGGCTGCACCTCCTCAGCTCCAGGTGCACACTGCACCTCCTCAGCTCC
Source organism: Poromitra crassiceps (assembly GCF_964638095.1). Taxonomy (NCBI): domain Eukaryota; kingdom Metazoa; phylum Chordata; class Actinopteri; order Beryciformes; family Melamphaidae; genus Poromitra; species Poromitra crassiceps. Next base: position 235,399 of record NW_028152131.1, read on the forward strand.
AGGTGCCGCCCGCACCTCCTCAGCTCCAGGTGCACACTGCACCTCCTCAGCTCCAGGTGCCGCCCGCACCTCCTCAGCTCCAGGTGCTCCCTGCACCTCCTCCGCCCCAGGTGCTCCCTGCACCACCTCCTCCGCTGCAGGTGGTGCCCGCACCTCCTCAGCTCCAGGTGCTGCCTGCACCTCCTCAGCTCCACGTGCTCCCTGCACCTCCTCAGCTGCAGGTGCACCCTGCACCTCCTCCACCCCAGGTGCTCCCTGCACCACCTCCTCCGCTGCAGGTGCCCCTCGCACTGCCAGTCCTGGTGGCCCCCGCAGCTCCAGTCCCGGTGCACCTGCACCTCCAGTCCCGGTGCCCCCTGCACCTCCATCTACCTAACCAGCTCAGTCCTCCTCTGACAACCTCACCTAACCAGCAACACCTGGGGCTCTGATTGGGCCTCTGCCAGCCGCACCTGGGCTCAATAAAGGACCGGTGATTAGGTGAAGCTCATGTACCCTGGACTGTTTCTTTATTCAAACGTGTGTGAAGAAGTCTCTCACAGGTCTATGTTTTCTGTGTTTCTTTATTCAAACGTGTGTGAAGAAGTCTCTCACAGGTCTATGTTTTCTGTGTTTCTTTATTCAAACGTGTGTGAAGAAGTCTCTCACAGGTCTATATTTTCTGTGTTTCTTTAGACACCAGCAGAGTACACCTCCCTGACTGGCATCAAGTCCACAGAGAGGCGTACTACCATCGTCCATGGCCTGCGTGATGTAAGTGCTCCCTGTTTTCTTAACACCATTTTCTTAACAAAAGTCTGTGTCCAGTCGTCCAGTATTTCTGTAGGCTATGTGAGCCGCATATCAAGACCAGCATCGATTTGGTTTTCATAGTTTAAATTAATGTGTAAGTGCAAAATGGAAGGACAGACTGACAGACAGACTGACGGACTGAGAAACTCACAGACAGATAGACAGACTGACAGATAGACTAAACCTTCGATCCATTTGACACTTGACAAGTCTTGTATTGTAATTGCTATGACTACCAGTTAGACAGACAGACAGACAGACATGAATACTGTATATCTAGTGTTCATTTGCTGCTTTTCAAATGAGCTGTGAGGTGAATGTGACTGAACTGTCATTGACTGTGTTTGTAAATGCAGCTCTACCCAAAGGCAGCGGAAGCCGGGGAGGAGGAAGCCATGGCGTTCCTCACCTTAATGGAGCAGATGATGGCTGTGGACGCCAAGCTGAGAGCCACGCCCAGCGACGCTCTGCAGTCCATCTTCATCACCATGGAGGACGCCACCAGCTCTTGGTAAGTGTGTGTGTGTCAGTGTGTGTGTTGTGTGAACACTGTTAACAGACAGTGGTTAGACAGGTGTTTGAGAGATGAAGTGAAGGATGATCAATTGATGGATTGATTGATGTATTGATTGATTGTCATACTTCTTGCAGGGAACATGACAGCGCTGATGACACTGTCCTGGCTGACACCAGCACTGTTCCAGCTGACACCAGCACTGTTCCAGCTGACGAGCCTTCCTGTCCCACTGAGACAGCTGAGGAGGCGTTGACCGCTGACCCAATCACTGAGGTCAAGAAAAAAAGTAAGATTCAAGGCCAAATGTGATCTGTTCAGGTTTCTGCTTCAAATTATATGTCCTAATGTTGAGAAGGGTGCTCGAGTCGTTTGACTAAATGTCAAATTGCTTTTCTTGCAGGGTTCAGACCTTTTAAGAAGTGGAGGCGAGTTGTCTCCAGGGTGAAGGCCCTGCTGTGTTGCCTTCCCCAGGATGATGTCTGAGCTGAGGCTGCACCTCCTCAGCTCCAGGTGCACACTGCACCTCCTCAGCTCCAGGTGCCGCCCGCACCTCCTCAGCTCCAGGTGCACACTGCACCTCCTCAGCTCCAGGTGCCGCCCGCACCTCCTCAGCTCCAGGTGCTCCCTGCACCTCCTCCGCCCCAGGTGCTCCCTGCACCACCTCCTCCGCTGCAGGTGGTGCCCGCACCTCCTCAGCTCCAGGTGCTGCCTGCACCTCCTCAGCTCCAGGTGCTCCCTGCACCTCCTCAGCTGCAGGTGCACCCTGCACCTCCTCCACCCCAGGTGCTCCCTGCACCACCTCCTCCGCTGCAGGTGCCCCTCGCACTGCCAGTCCTGGTGGCCCCCGCAGCTCCAGTCCCGGTGCACCTGCACCTCCAGTCCCGGTGCCCCCTGCACCTCCATCTACCTAACCAGCTCAGTCCTCCTCTGACAACCTCACCTAACCAGCAACACCTGGGGCTCTGATTGGGCCTCTGCCAGCCGCACCTGGGCTCAATAAAGGACCGGTGATTAGGTGAAGCTCATGTACCCTGGACTGTTTCTTTATTCAAACGTGTGTGAAGAAGTCTCTCACAGGTCTATGTTTTCTGTGTTTCTTTATTCAAACGTGTGTGAAGAAGTCTCTCACAGGTCTATGTTTTCTGTGTTTCTTTATTTAAACGTGTGTGAAGAAGTCTCTCACAGGTCTATATTTTCTGTGTTTCTTTAGACACCAGCAGAGTACACCTCCCTGACTGGCATCAAGTCCACAGAGAGGCGTACTACCATCGTCCATGGCCTGCGTGATGTAAGTGCTCCCTGTTTTCTTAACACCATTTTCTTAACAAAAGTCTGTGTCCAGTCGTCCAGTATTTCTGTAGGCTATGTGAGCCGCATATCAAGACCAGCATCGATTTGGTTTTCATAGTTTAAATTAATGTGTAAGTGCAAAATGGAAGGACAGACTGACAGACAGACTGACGGACTGAGAAACTCACAGACAGATAGACAGACTGACAGATAGACTAAACCTTCGATCCATTTGACACTTGACAAGTCTTGTATTGTAATTGCTATGACTACCAGTTAGACAGACAGACAGACAGACATGAATACTGTATATCTAGTGTTCATTTGCTGCTTTTCAAATGAGCTGTGAGGTGAATGTGACTGAACTGTCATTGACTGTGTTTGTAAATGCAGCTCTACCCAAAGGCAGCGGAAGCCGGGGAGGAGGAAGCCATGGCGTTCCTCACCTTAATGGAGCAGATGATGGCTGTGGACGCCAAGCTGAGAGCCACGCCCAGCGACGCTCTGCAGTCCATCTTCATCACCATGGAGGACGCCACCAGCTCTTGGTAAGTGTGTGTGTGTCAGTGTGTGTGTTGTGTGAACACTGTTAACAGACAGTGGTTAGACAGGTGTTTGAGAGATGAAGTGAAGGATGATCAATTGATGGATTGATTGATGTATTGATTGATTGTCATACTTCTTGCAGGGAACATGACAGCGCTGATGACACTGTCCTGGCTGACACCAGCACTGTTCCAGCTGACACCAGCACTGTTCCAGCTGACGAGCCTTCCTGTCCCACTGAGACAGCTGAGGAGGCGTTGACCGCTGACCCAATCACTGAGGTCAAGAAAAAAAGTAAGATTCAAGGCCAAATGTGATCTGTTCAGGTTTCTGCTTCAAATTATATGTCCTAATGTTGAGAAGGGTGCTCGAGTCGTTTGACTAAATGTCAAATTGCTTTTCTTGCAGGGTTCAGACCTTTTAAGAAGTGGAGGCGAGTTGTCTCCAGGGTGAAGGCCCTGCTGTGTTGCCTTCCCCAGGATGATGTCTGAGCTGAGGCTGCACCTCCTCAGCTCCAGGTGCACACTGCACCTCCTCAGCTCCAGGTGCCGCCCGCACCTCCTCAGCTCCAGGTGCACACTGCACCTCCTCAGCTCCAGGTGCCGCCCGCACCTCCTCAGCTCCAGGTGCTCCCTGCACCTCCTCCGCCCCAGGTGCTCCCTGCACCACCTCCTCCGCTGCAGGTGGTGCCCGCACCTCCTCAGCTCCAGGTGCTGCCTGCACCTCCTCAGCTCCACGTGCTCCCTGCACCTCCTCAGCTGCAGGTGCACCCTGCACCTCCTCCACCCCAGGTGCTCCCTGCACCACCTCCTCCGCTGCAGGTGCCCCTCGCACTGCCAGTCCTGGTGGCCCCCGCAGCTCCAGTCCCGGTGCACCTGCACCTCCAGTCCCGGTGCCCCCTGCACCTCCATCTACCTAACCAGCTCAGTCCTCCTCTGACAACCTCACCTAACCAGCAACACCTGGGGCTCTGATTGGGCCTCTGCCAGCCGCACCTGGGCTCAATAAAGGACCGGTGATTAGGTGAAGCTCATGTACCCTGGACTGTTTCTTTATTCAAACGTGTGTGAAGAAGTCTCTCACAGGTCTATGTTTTCTGTGTTTCTTTATTCAAACGTGTGTGAAGAAGTCTCTCACAGGTCTATGTTTTCTGTGTTTCTTTATTCAAACGTGTGTGAAGAAGTCTCTCACAGGTCTATATTTTCTGTGTTTCTTTAGACACCAGCAGAGTACACCTCCCTGACTGGCATCAAGTCCACAGAGAGGCGTACTACCATCGTCCATGGCCTGCGTGATGTAAGTGCTCCCTGTTTTCTTAACACCATTTTCTTAACAAAAGTCTGTGTCCAGTCGTCCAGTATTTCTGTAGGCTATGTGAGCCGCATATCAAGACCAGCATCGATTTGGTTTTCATAGTTTAAATTAATGTGTAAGTGCAAAATGGAAGGACAGACTGACAGACAGACTGACGGACTGAGAAACTCACAGACAGATAGACAGACTGACAGATAGACTAAACCTTCGATCCATTTGACACTTGACAAGTCTTGTATTGTAATTGCTATGACTACCAGTTAGACAGACAGACAGACAGACATGAATACTGTATATCTAGTGTTCATTTGCTGCTTTTCAAATGAGCTGTGAGGTGAATGTGACTGAACTGTCATTGACTGTGTTTGTAAATGCAGCTCTACCCAAAGGCAGCGGAAGCCGGGGAGGAGGAAGCCATGGCGTTCCTCACCTTAATGGAGCAGATGATGGCTGTGGACGCCAAGCTGAGAGCCACGCCCAGCGACGCTCTGCAGTCCATCTTCATCACCATGGAGGACGCCACCAGCTCTTGGTAAGTGTGTGTGTGTCAGTGTGTGTGTTGTGTGAACACTGTTAACAGACAGTGGTTAGACAGGTGTTTGAGAGATGAAGTGAAGGATGATCAATTGATGGATTGATTGATGTATTGATTGATTGTCATACTTCTTGCAGGGAACATGACAGCGCTGATGACACTGTCCTGGCTGACACCAGCACTGTTCCAGCTGACACCAGCACTGTTCCAGCTGACGAGCCTTCCTGTCCCACTGAGACAGCTGAGGAGGCGTTGACCGCTGACCCAATCACTGAGGTCAAGAAAAAAAGTAAGATTCAAGGCCAAATGTGATCTGTTCAGGTTTCTGCTTCAAATTATATGTCCTAATGTTGAGAAGGGTGCTCGAGTCGTTTGACTAAATGTCAAATTGCTTTTCTTGCAGGGTTCAGACCTTTTAAGAAGTGGAGGCGAGTTGTCTCCAGGGTGAAGGCCCTGCTGTGTTGCCTTCCCCAGGATGATGTCTGAGCTGAGGCTGCACCTCCTCAGCTCCAGGTGCACACTGCACCTCCTCAGCTCCAGGTGCCGCCCGCACCTCCTCAGCTCCAGGTGCACACTGCACCTCCTCAGCTCCAGGTGCCGCCCGCACCTCCTCAGCTCCAGGTGCTCCCTGCACCTCCTCCGCCCCAGGTGCTCCCTGCACCACCTCCTCCGCTGCAGGTGGTGCCCGCACCTCCTCAGCTCCAGGTGCTGCCTGCACCTCCTCAGCTCCAGGTGCTCCCTGCACCTCCTCAGCTGCAGGTGCACCCTGCACCTCCTCCACCCCAGGTGCTCCCTGCACCACCTCCTCCGCTGCAGGTGCCCCTCGCACTGCCAGTCCTGGTGGCCCCCGCAGCTCCAGTCCCGGTGCACCTGCACCTCCAGTCCCGGTGCCCCCTGCACCTCCATCTACCTAACCAGCTCAGTCCTCCTCTGACAACCTCACCTAACCAGCAACACCTGGGGCTCTGATTGGGCCTCTGCCAGCCGCACCTGGGCTCAATAAAGGACCGGTGATTAGGTGAAGCTCATGTACCCTGGACTGTTTCTTTATTCAAACGTGTGTGAAGAAGTCTCTCACAGGTCTATGTTTTCTGTGTTTCTTTATTCAAACGTGTGTGAAGAAGTCTCTCACAGGTCTATGTTTTCTGTGTTTCTTTATTTAAACGTGTGTGAAGAAGTCTCTCACAGGTCTATATTTTCTGTGTTTCTTTAGACACCAGCAGAGTACACCTCCCTGACTGGCATCAAGTCCACAGAGAGGCGTACTACCATCGTCCATGGCCTGCGTGATGTAAGTGCTCCCTGTTTTCTTAACACCATTTTCTTAACAAAAGTCTGTGTCCAGTCGTCCAGTATTTCTGTAGGCTATGTGAGCCGCATATCAAGACCAGCATCGATTTGGTTTTCATAGTTTAAATTAATGTGTAAGTGCAAAATGGAAGGACAGACTGACAGACAGACTGACGGACTGAGAAACTCACAGACAGATAGACAGACTGACAGATAGACTAAACCTTCGATCCATTTGACACTTGACAAGTCTTGTATTGTAATTGCTATGACTACCAGTTAGACAGACAGACAGACAGACATGAATACTGTATATCTAGTGTTCATTTGCTGCTTTTCAAATGAGCTGTGAGGTGAATGTGACTGAACTGTCATTGACTGTGTTTGTAAATGCAGCTCTACCCAAAGGCAGCGGAAGCCGGGGAGGAGGAAGCCATGGCGTTCCTCACCTTAATGGAGCAGATGATGGCTGTGGACGCCAAGCTGAGAGCCACGCCCAGCGACGCTCTGCAGTCCATCTTCATCACCATGGAGGACGCCACCAGCTCTTGGTAAGTGTGTGTGTGTCAGTGTGTGTGTTGTGTGAACACTGTTAACAGACAGTGGTTAGACAGGTGTTTGAGAGATGAAGTGAAGGATGATCAATTGATGGATTGATTGATGTATTGATTGATTGTCATACTTCTTGCAGGGAACATGACAGCGCTGATGACACTGTCCTGGCTGACACCAGCACTGTTCCAGCTGACACCAGCACTGTTCCAGCTGACGAGCCTTCCTGTCCCACTGAGACAGCTGAGGAGGCGTTGACCGCTGACCCAATCACTGAGGTCAAGAAAAAAAGTAAGATTCAAGGCCAAATGTGATCTGTTCAGGTTTCTGCTTCAAATTATATGTCCTAATGTTGAGAAGGGTGCTCGAGTCGTTTGACTAAATGTCAAATTGCTTTTCTTGCAGGGTTCAGACCTTTTAAGAAGTGGAGGCGAGTTGTCTCCAGGGTGAAGGCCCTGCTGTGTTGCCTTCCCCAGGATGATGTCTGAGCTGAGGCTGCACCTCCTCAGCTCCAGGTGCACACTGCACCTCCTCAGCTCCAGGTGCCGCCCGCACCTCCTCAGCTCCAGGTGCACACTGCACCTCCTCAGCTCCAGGTGCCGCCCGCACCTCCTCAGCTCCAGGTGCTCCCTGCACCTCCTCCGCCCCAGGTGCTCCCTGCACCACCTCCTCCGCTGCAGGTGGTGCCCGCACCTCCTCAGCTCCAGGTGCTGCCTGCACCTCCTCAGCTCCAGGTGCTCCCTGCACCTCCTCAGCTGCAGGTGCACCCTGCACCTCCTCCACCCCAGGTGCTCCCTGCACCACCTCCTCCGCTGCAGGTGCCCCTCGCACTGCCAGTCCTGGTGGCCCCCGCAGCTCCAGTCCCGGTGCACCTGCACCTCCAGTCCCGGTGCCCCCTGCACCTCCATCTACCTAACCAGCTCAGTCCTCCTCTGACAACCTCACCTAACCAGCAACACCTGGGGCTCTGATTGGGCCTCTGCCAGCCGCACCTGGGCTCAATAAAGGACCGGTGATTAGGTGAAGCTCATGTACCCTGGACTGTTTCTTTATTCAAACGTGTGTGAAGAAGTCTCTCACAGGTCTATGTTTTCTGTGTTTCTTTATTCAAACGTGTGTGAAGAAGTCTCTCACAGGTCTATGTTTTCTGTGTTTCTTTATTCAAACGTGTGTGAAGAAGTCTCTCACAGGTCTATATTTTCTGTGTTTCTTTAGACACCAGCAGAGTACACCTCCCTGACTGGCATCAAGTCCACAGAGAGGCGTACTACCATCGTCCATGGCCTGCGTGATGTAAGTGCTCCCTGTTTTCTTAACACCATTTTCTTAACAAAAGTCTGTGTCCAGTCGTCCAGTATTTCTGTAGGCTATGTGAGCCGCATATCAAGACCAGCATCGATTTGGTTTTCATAGTTTAAATTAATGTGTAAGTGCAAAATGGAAGGACAGACTGACAGACAGACTGACGGACTGAGAAACTCACAGACAGATAGACAGACTGACAGATAGACTAAACCTTCGATCCATTTGACACTTGACAAGTCTTGTATTGTAATTGCTATGACTACCAGTTAGACAGACAGACAGACAGACATGAATACTGTATATCTAGTGTTCATTTGCTGCTTTTCAAATGAGCTGTGAGGTGAATGTGACTGAACTGTCATTGACTGTGTTTGTAAATGCAGCTCTACCCAAAGGCAGCGGAAGCCGGGGAGGAGGAAGCCATGGCGTTCCTCACCTTAATGGAGCAGATGATGGCTGTGGACGCCAAGCTGAGAGCCACGCCCAGCGACGCTCTGCAGTCCATCTTCATCACCATGGAGGACGCCACCAGCTCTTGGTAAGTGTGTGTGTGTCAGTGTGTGTGTTGTGTGAACACTGTTAACAGACAGTGGTTAGACAGGTGTTTGAGAGATGAAGTGAAGGATGATCAATTGATGGATTGATTGATGTATTGATTGATTGTCATACTTCTTGCAGGGAACATGACAGCGCTGATGACACTGTCCTGGCTGACACCAGCACTGTTCCAGCTGACACCAGCACTGTTCCAGCTGACGAGCCTTCCTGTCCCACTGAGACAGCTGAGGAGGCGTTGACCGCTGACCCAATCACTGAGGTCAAGAAAAAAAGTAAGATTCAAGGCCAAATGTGATCTGTTCAGGTTTCTGCTTCAAATTATATGTCCTAATGTTGAGAAGGGTGCTCGAGTCGTTTGACTAAATGTCAAATTGCTTTTCTTGCAGGGTTCAGACCTTTTAAGAAGTGGAGGCGAGTTGTCTCCAGGGTGAAGGCCCTGCTGTGTTGCCTTCCCCAGGATGATGTCTGAGCTGAGGCTGCACCTCCTCAGCTCCAGGTGCACACTGCACCTCCTCAGCTCCAGGTGCCGCCCGCACCTCCTCAGCTCCAGGTGCACACTGCACCTCCTCAGCTCCAGGTGCCGCCCGCACCTCCTCAGCTCCAGGTGCTCCCTGCACCTCCTCCGCCCCAGGTGCTCCCTGCACCACCTCCTCCGCTGCAGGTGGTGCCCGCACCTCCTCAGCTCCAGGTGCTGCCTGCACCTCCTCAGCTCCAGGTGCTCCCTGCACCTCCTCAGCTGCAGGTGCACCCTGCACCTCCTCCACCCCAGGTGCTCCCTGCACCACCTCCTCCGCTGCAGGTGCCCCTCGCACTGCCAGTCCTGGTGGCCCCCGCAGCTCCAGTCCCGGTGCACCTGCACCTCCAGTCCCGGTGCCCCCTGCACCTCCATCTACCTAACCAGCTCAGTCCTCCTCTGACAACCTCACCTAACCAGCAACACCTGGGGCTCTGATTGGGCCTCTGCCAGCCGCACCTGGGCTCAATAAAGGACCGGTGATTAGGTGAAGCTCATGTACCCTGGACTGTTTCTTTATTCAAACGTGTGTGAAGAAGTCTCTCACAGGTCTATGTTTTCTGTGTTTCTTTATTCAAACGTGTGTGAAGAAGTCTCTCACAGGTCTATATTTTCTGTGTTTCTTTAGACACCAGCAGAGTACACCTCCCTGACTGGCATCAAGTCCACAGAGAGGCGTACTACCATCGTCCATGGCCTGCGTGATGTAAGTGCTCCCTGTTTTCTTAACACCATTTTCTTAACAAAAGTCTGTGTCCAGTCGTCCAGTATTTCTGTAGGCTATGTGAGCCGCATATCAAGACCAGCATCGATTTGGTTTTCATAGTTTAAATTAATGTGTAAGTGCAAAATGGAAGGACAGACTGACAGACAGACTGACGGACTGAGAAACTCACAGACAGATAGACAGACTGACAGATAGACTAAACCTTCGATCCATTTGACACTTGACAAGTCTTGTATTGTAATTGCTATGACTACCAGTTAGACAGACAGACAGACAGACATGAATACTGTATATCTAGTGTTCATTTGCTGCTTTTCAAATGAGCTGTGAGGTGAATGTGACTGAACTGTCATTGACTGTGTTTGTAAATGCAGCTCTACCCAAAGGCAGCGGAAGCCGGGGAGGAGGAAGCCATGGCGTTCCTCACCTTAATGGAGCAGATGATGGCTGTGGACGCCAAGCTGAGAGCCACGCCCAGCGACGCTCTGCAGTCCATCTTCATCACCATGGAGGACGCCACCAGCTCTTGGTAAGTGTGTGTGTGTCAGTGTGTGTGTTGTGTGAACACTGTTAACAGACAGTGGTTAGACAGGTGTTTGAGAGATGAAGTGAAGGATGATCAATTGATGGATTGATTGATGTATTGATTGATTGTCATACTTCTTGCAGGGAACATGACAGCGCTGATGACACTGTCCTGGCTGACACCAGCACTGTTCCAGCTGACACCAGCACTGTTCCAGCTGACGAGCCTTCCTGTCCCACTGAGACAGCTGAGGAGGCGTTGACCGCTGACCCAATCACTGAGGTCAAGAAAAAAAGTAAGATTCAAGGCCAAATGTGATCTGTTCAGGTTTCTGCTTCAAATTATATGTCCTAATGTTGAGAAGGGTGCTCGAGTCGTTTGACTAAATGTCAAATTGCTTTTCTTGCAGGGTTCAGACCTTTTAAGAAGTGGAGGCGAGTTGTCTCCAGGGTGAAGGCCCTGCTGTGTTGCCTTCCCCAGGATGATGTCTGAGCTGAGGCTGCACCTCCTCAGCTCCAGGTGCACACTGCACCTCCTCAGCTCCAGGTGCCGCCCGCACCTCCTCAGCTCCAGGTGCACACTGCACCTCCTCAGCTCCAGGTGCCGCCCGCACCTCCTCAGCTCCAGGTGCTCCCTGCACCTCCTCCGCCCCAGGTGCTCCCTGCACCACCTCCTCCGCTGCAGGTGGTGCCCGCACCTCCTCAGCTCCAGGTGCTGCCTGCACCTCCTCAGCTCCAGGTGCTCCCTGCACCTCCTCAGCTGCAGGTGCACCCTGCACCTCCTCCACCCCAGGTGCTCCCTGCACCACCTCCTCCGCTGCAGGTGCCCCTCGCACTGCCAGTCCTGGTGGCCCCCGCAGCTCCAGTCCCGGTGCACCTGCACCTCCAGTCCCGGTGCCCCCTGCACCTCCATCTACCTAACCAGCTCAGTCCTCCTCTGACAACCTCACCTAACCAGCAACACCTGGGGCTCTGATTGGGCCTCTGCCAGCCGCACCTGGGCTCAATAAAGGACCGGTGATTAGGTGAAGCTCATGTACCCTGGACTGTTTCTTTATTCAAACGTGTGTGAAGAAGTCTCTCACAGGTCTATGTTTTCTGTGTTTCTTTATTCAAACGTGTGTGAAGAAGTCTCTCACAGGTCTATGTTTTCTGTGTTTCTTTATTCAAACGTGTGTGAAGAAGTCTCTCACAGGTCTATATTTTCTGTGTTTCTTTAGACACCAGCAGAGTACACCTCCCTGACTGGCATCAAGTCCACAGAGAGGCGTACTACCATCGTCCATGGCCTGCGTGATGTAAGTGCTCCCTGTTTTCTTAACACCATTTTCTTAACAAAAGTCTGTGTCCAGTCGTCCAGTATTTCTGTAGGCTATGTGAGCCGCATATCAAGACCAGCATCGATTTGGTTTTCATAGTTTAAATTAATGTGTAAGTGCAAAATGGAAGGACAGACTGACAGACAGACTGACGGACTGAGAAACTCACAGACAGATAGACAGACTGACAGATAGACTAAACCTTCGATCCATTTGACACTTGACAAGTCTTGTATTGTAATTGCTATGACTACCAGTTAGACAGACAGACAGACAGACATGAATACTGTATATCTAGTGTTCATTTGCTGCTTTTCAAATGAGCTGTGAGGTGAATGTGACTGAACTGTCATTGACTGTGTTTGTAAATGCAGCTCTACCCAAAGGCAGCGGAAGCCGGGGAGGAGGAAGCCATGGCGTTCCTCACCTTAATGGAGCAGATGATGGCTGTGGACGCCAAGCTGAGAGCCACGCCCAGCGACGCTCTGCAGTCCATCTTCATCACCATGGAGGACGCCACCAGCTCTTGGTAAGTGTGTGTGTGTCAGTGTGTGTGTTGTGTGAACACTGTTAACAGACAGTGGTTAGACAGGTGTTTGAGAGATGAAGTGAAGGATGATCAATTGATGGATTGATTGATGTATTGATTGATTGTCATACTTCTTGCAGGGAACATGACAGCGCTGATGACACTGTCCTGGCTGACACCAGCACTGTTCCAGCTGACACCAGCACTGTTCCAGCTGACGAGCCTTCCTGTCCCACTGAGACAGCTGAGGAGGCGTTGACCGCTGACCCAATCACTGAGGTCAAGAAAAAAAGTAAGATTCAAGGCCAAATGTGATCTGTTCAGGTTTCTGCTTCAAATTATATGTCCTAATGTTGAGAAGGGTGCTCGAGTCGTTTGACTAAATGTCAAATTGCTTTTCTTGCAGGGTTCAGACCTTTTAAGAAGTGGAGGCGAGTTGTCTCCAGGGTGAAGGCCCTGCTGTGTTGCCTTCCCCAGGATGATGTCTGAGCTGAGGCTGCACCTCCTCAGCTCCAGGTGCACACTGCACCTCCTCAGCTCCAGGTGCCGCCCGCACCTCCTCAGCTCCAGGTGCACACTGCACCTCCTCAGCTCCAGGTGCCGCCCGCACCTCCTCAGCTCCAGGTGCTCCCTGCACCTCCTCCGCCCCAGGTGCTCCCTGCACCACCTCCTCCGCTGCAGGTGGTGCCCGCACCTCCTCAGCTCCAGGTGCTGCCTGCACCTCCTCAGCTCCAGGTGCTCCCTGCACCTCCTCAGCTGCAGGTGCACCCTGCACCTCCTCCACCCCAGGTGCTCCCTGCACCACCTCCTCCGCTGCAGGTGCCCCTCGCACTGCCAGTCCTGGTGGCCCCCGCAGCTCCAGTCCCGGTGCACCTGCACCTCCAGTCCCGGTGCCCCCTGCACCTCCATCTACCTAACCAGCTCAGTCCTCCTCTGACAACCTCACCTAACCAGCAACACCTGGGGCTCTGATTGGGCCTCTGCCAGCCGCACCTGGGCTCAATAAAGGACCGGTGATTAGGTGAAGCTCATGTACCCTGGACTGTTTCTTTATTCAAACGTGTGTGAAGAAGTCTCTCACAGGTCTATGTTTTCTGTGTTTCTTTATTCAAACGTGTGTGAAGAAGTCTCTCACAGGTCTATGTTTTCTGTGTTTCTTTAGACACCAGCAGAGTACACCTCCCTGACTGGCATCAAGTCCACAGAGAGGCGTACTACCATCGTCCATGGCCTGCGTGATGTAAGTGCTCCCTGTTTTCTTAACACCATTTTCTTAACAAAAGTCTGTGTCCAGTCGTCCAGTATTTCTGTAGGCTATGTGAGCCGCATATCAAGACCAGCATCGATTTGGTTTTCATAGTTTAAATTAATGTGTAAGTGCAAAATGGAAGGACAGACTGACAGACAGACTGACGGACTGAGAAACTCACAGACAGATAGACAGACTGACAGATAGACTAAACCTTCGATCCATTTGACACTTGACAAGTCTTGTATTGTAATTGCTATGACTACCAGTTAGACAGACAGACAGACAGACATGAATACTGTATATCTAGTGTTCATTTGCTGCTTTTCAAATGAGCTGTGAGGTGAATGTGACTGAACTGTCATTGACTGTGTTTGTAAATGCAGCTCTACCCAAAGGCAGCGGAAGCCGGGGAGGAGGAAGCCATGGCGTTCCTCACCTTAATGGAGCAGATGATGGCTGTGGACGCCAAGCTGAGAGCCACGCCCAGCGACGCTCTGCAGTCCATCTTCATCACCATGGAGGACGCCACCAGCTCTTGGTAAGTGTGTGTGTGTCAGTGTGTGTGTTGTGTGAACACTGTTAACAGACAGTGGTTAGACAGGTGTTTGAGAGATGAAGTGAAGGATGATCAATTGATGGATTGATTGATGTATTGATTGATTGTCATACTTCTTGCAGGGAACATGACAGCGCTGATGACACTGTCCTGGCTGACACCAGCACTGTTCCAGCTGACACCAGCACTGTTCCAGCTGACGAGCCTTCCTGTCCCACTGAGACAGCTGAGGAGGCGTTGACCGCTGACCCAATCACTGAGGTCAAGAAAAAAAGTAAGATTCAAGGCCAAATGTGATCTGTTCAGGTTTCTGCTTCAAATTATATGTCCTAATGTTGAGAAGGGTGCTCGAGTCGTTTGACTAAATGTCAAATTGCTTTTCTTGCAGGGTTCAGACCTTTTAAGAAGTGGAGGCGAGTTGTCTCCAGGGTGAAGGCCCTGCTGTGTTGCCTTCCCCAGGATGATGTCTGAGCTGAGGCTGCACCTCCTCAGCTCCAGGTGCACACTGCACCTCCTCAGCTCCAGGTGCCGCCCGCACCTCCTCAGCTCCAGGTGCACACTGCACCTCCTCAGCTCCAGGTGCCGCCCGCACCTCCTCAGCTCCAGGTGCTCCCTGCACCTCCTCCGCCCCAGGTGCTCCCTGCACCACCTCCTCCGCTGCAGGTGGTGCCCGCACCTCCTCAGCTCCAGGTGCTGCCTGCACCTCCTCAGCTCCAGGTGCTCCCTGCACCTCCTCAGCTGCAGGTGCACCCTGCACCTCCTCCACCCCAGGTGCTCCCTGCACCACCTCCTCCGCTGCAGGTGCCCCTCGCACTGCCAGTCCTGGTGGCCCCCGCAGCTCCAGTCCCGGTGCACCTGCACCTCCAGTCCCGGTGCCCCCTGCACCTCCATCTACCTAACCAGCTCAGTCCTCCTCTGACAACCTCACCTAACCAGCAACACCTGGGGCTCTGATTGGGCCTCTGCCAGCCGCACCTGGGCTCAATAAAGGACCGGTGATTAGGTGAAGCTCATGTACCCTGGACTGTTTCTTTATTCAAACGTGTGTGAAGAAGTCTCTCACAGGTCTATGTTTTCTGTGTTTCTTTATTCAAACGTGTGTGAAGAAGTCTCTCACAGGTCTATGTTTTCTGTGTTTCTTTAGACACCAGCAGAGTACACCTCCCTGACTGGCATCAAGTCCACAGAGAGGCGTACTACCATCGTCCATGGCCTGCGTGATGTAAGTGCTCCCTGTTTTCTTAACACCATTTTCTTAACAAAAGTCTGTGTCCAGTCGTCCAGTATTTCTGTAGGCTATGTGAGCCGCATATCAAGACCAGCATCGATTTGGTTTTCATAGTTTAAATTAATGTGTAAGTGCAAAATGGAAGGACAGACTGACAGACAGACTGACGGACTGAGAAACTCACAGACAGATAGACAGACTGACAGATAGACTAAACCTTCGATCCATTTGACACTTGACAAGTCTTGTATTGTAATTGCTATGACTACCAGTTAGACAGACAGACAGACAGACATGAATACTGTATATCTAGTGTTCATTTGCTGCTTTTCAAATGAGCTGTGAGGTGAATGTGACTGAACTGTCATTGACTGTGTTTGTAAATGCAGCTCTACCCAAAGGCAGCGGAAGCCGGGGAGGAGGAAGCCATGGCGTTCCTCACCTTAATGGAGCAGATGATGGCTGTGGACGCCAAGCTGAGAGCCACGCCCAGCGACGCTCTGCAGTCCATCTTCATCACCATGGAGGACGCCACCAGCTCTTGGTAAGTGTGTGTGTGTCAGTGTGTGTGTTGTGTGAACACTGTTAACAGACAGTGGTTAGACAGGTGTTTGAGAGATGAAGTGAAGGATGATCAATTGATGGATTGATTGATGTATTGATTGATTGTCATACTTCTTGCAGGGAACATGACAGCGCTGATGACACTGTCCTGGCTGACACCAGCACTGTTCCAGCTGACACCAGCACTGTTCCAGCTGACGAGCCTTCCTGTCCCACTGAGACAGCTGAGGAGGCGTTGACCGCTGACCCAATCACTGAGGTCAAGAAAAAAAGTAAGATTCAAGGCCAAATGTGATCTGTTCAGGTTTCTGCTTCAAATTATATGTCCTAATGTTGAGAAGGGTGCTCGAGTCGTTTGACTAAATGTCAAATTGCTTTTCTTGCAGGGTTCAGACCTTTTAAGAAGTGGAGGCGAGTTGTCTCCAGGGTGAAGGCCCTGCTGTGTTGCCTTCCCCAGGATGATGTCTGAGCTGAGGCTGCACCTCCTCAGCTCCAGGTGCCGCCCGCACCTCCTCAGCTCCAGGTGCACACTGCACCTCCTCAGCTCCAGGTGCCGCCCGCACCTCCTCAGCTCCAGGTGCTCCCTGCACCTCCTCCGCCCCAGGTGCTCCCTGCACCACCTCCTCCGCTGCAGGTGGTGCCCGCACCTCCTCAGCTCCAGGTGCTGCCTGCACCTCCTCAGCTCCAGGTGCTCCCTGCACCTCCTCAGCTGCAGGTGCACCCTGCACCTCCTCCACCCCAGGTGCTCCCTGCACCACCTCCTCCGCTGCAGGTGCCCCTCGCACTGCCAGTCCTGGTGGCCCCCGCAGCTCCAGTCCCGGTGCACCTGCACCTCCAGTCCCGGTGCCCCCTGCACCTCCATCTACCTAACCAGCTCAGTCCTCCTCTGACAACCTCACCTAACCAGCAACACCTGGGGCTCTGATTGGGCCTCTGCCAGCCGCACCTGGGCTCAATAAAGGACCGGTGATTAGGTGAAGCTCATGTACCCTGGACTGTTTCTTTATTCAAACGTGTGTGAAGAAGTCTCTCACAGGTCTATGTTTTCTGTGTTTCTTTATTCAAACGTGTGTGAAGAAGTCTCTCACAGGTCTATGTTTTCTGTGTTTCTTTATTCAAACGTGTGTGAAGAAGTCTCTCACAGGTCTATATTTTCTGTGTTTCTTTAGACACCAGCAGAGTACACCTCCCTGACTGGCATCAAGTCCACAGAGAGGCGTACTACCATCGTCCATGGCCTGCGTGATGTAAGTGCTCCCTGTTTTCTTAACACCATTTTCTTAACAAAAGTCTGTGTCCAGTCGTCCAGTATTTCTGTAGGCTATGTGAGCCGCATATCAAGACCAGCATCGATTTGGTTTTCATAGTTTAAATTAATGTGTAAGTGCAAAATGGAAGGACAGACTGACAGACAGACTGACGGACTGAGAAACTCACAGACAGATAGACAGACTGACAGATAGACTAAACCTTCGATCCATTTGACACTTGACAAGTCTTGTATTGTAATTGCTATGACTACCAGTTAGACAGACAGACAGACATGAATACTGTATATCTAGTGTTCATTTGCTGCTTTTCAAATGAGCTGTGAGGTGAATGTGACTGAACTGTCATTGACTGTGTTTGTAAATGCAGCTCTACCCAAAGGCAGCGGAAGCCGGGGAGGAGGAAGCCATGGCGTTCCTCACCTTAATGGAGCAGATGATGGCTGTGGACGCCAAGCTGAGAGCCACGCCCAGCGACGCTCTGCAGTCCATCTTCATCACCATGGAGGACGCCACCAGCTCTTGGTAAGTGTGTGTGTGTCAGTGTGTGTGTTGTGTGAACACTGTTAACAGACAGTGGTTAGACAGGTGTTTGAGAGATGAAGTGAAGGATGATCAATTGATGGATTGATTGATGTATTGATTGATTGTCATACTTCTTGCAGGGAACATGACAGCGCTGATGACACTGTCCTGGCTGACACCAGCACTGTTCCAGCTGACACCAGCACTGTTCCAGCTGACGAGCCTTCCTGTCCCACTGAGACAGCTGAGGAGGCGTTGACCGCTGACCCAATCACTGAGGTCAAGAAAAAAAGTAAGATTCAAGGCCAAATGTGATCTGTTCAGGTTTCTGCTTCAAATTATATGTCCTAATGTTGAGAAGGGTGCTCGAGTCGTTTGACTAAATGTCAAATTGCTTTTCTTGCAGGGTTCAGACCTTTTAAGAAGTGGAGGCGAGTTGTCTCCAGGGTGAAGGCCCTGCTGTGTTGCCTTCCCCAGGATGATGTCTGAGCTGAGGCTGCACCTCCTCAGCTCCAGGTGCACACTGCACCTCCTCAGCTCCAGGTGCCGCCCGCACCTCCTCAGCTCCAGGTGCACACTGCACCTCCTCAGCTCCAGGTGCCGCCCGCACCTCCTCAGCTCCAGGTGCTCCCTGCACCTCCTCCGCCCCAGGTGCTCCCTGCACCACCTCCTCCGCTGCAGGTGGTGCCCGCACCTCCTCAGCTCCAGGTGCTGCCTGCACCTCCTCAGCTCCAGGTGCTCCCTGCACCTCCTCAGCTGCAGGTGCACCCTGCACCTCCTCCACCCCAGGTGCTCCCTGCACCACCTCCTCCGCTGCAGGTGCCCCTCGCACTGCCAGTCCTGGTGGCCCCCGCAGCTCCAGTCCCGGTGCACCTGCACCTCCAGTCCCGGTGCCCCCTGCACCTCCATCTACCTAACCAGCTCAGTCCTCCTCTGACAACCTCACCTAACCAGCAACACCTGGGGCTCTGATTGGGCCTCTGCCAGCCGCACCTGGGCTCAATAAAGGACCGGTGATTAGGTGAAGCTCATGTACCCTGGACTGTTTCTTTATTCAAACGTGTGTGAAGAAGTCTCTCACAGGTCTATGTTTTCTGTGTTTCTTTATTCAAACGTGTGTGAAGAAGTCTCTCACAGGTCTATGTTTTCTGTGTTTCTTTATTCAAACGTGTGTGAAGAAGTCTCTCACAGGTCTATATTTTCTGTGTTTCTTTAGACACCAGCAGAGTACACCTCCCTGACTGGCATCAAGTCCACAGAGAGGCGTACTACCATCGTCCATGGCCTGCGTGATGTAAGTGCTCCCTGTTTTCTTAACACCATTTTCTTAACAAAAGTCTGTGTCCAGTCGTCCAGTATTTCTGTAGGCTATGTGAGCCGCATATCAAGACCAGCATCGATTTGGTTTTCATAGTTTAAATTAATGTGTAAGTGCAAAATGGAAGGACAGACTGACAGACAGACTGACAGACTGAGAAACTCACAGACAGATAGACAGACTGACAGATAGACTAAACCTTCCATCCATTTGACACTTGACAAGTCTTGTATTGTAATTGCTATGACTACCAGTTAGACAGACAGACAGACAGACATGAATACTGTATATCTAGTGTTCATTTGCTGCTTTTCAAATGAGCTGTGAGGTGAATGTGACTGAACTGTCATTGACTGTGTTTGTAAATGCAGCTCTACCCAAAGGCAGCGGAAGCCGGGGAGGAGGAAGCCATGGCGTTCCTCACCTTAATGGAGCAGATGATGGCTGTGGACGCCAAGCTGAGAGCCACGCCCAGCGACGCTCTGCAGTCCATCTTCATCACCATGGAGGACGCCACCAGCTCTTGGTAAGTGTGTGTGTGTCAGTGTGTGTGTTGTGTGAACACTGTTAACAGACAGTGGTTAGACAGGTGTTTGAGAGATGAAGTGAAGGATGATCAATTGATGGATTGATTGATGTATTGATTGATTGTCATACTTCTTGCAGGGAACATGACAGCGCTGATGACACTGTCCTGGCTGACACCAGCACTGTTCCAGCTGACACCAGCACTGTTCCAGCTGACGAGCCTTCCTGTCCCACTGAGACAGCTGAGGAGGCGTTGACCGCTGACCCAATCACTGAGGTCAAGAAAAAAAGTAAGATTCAAGGCCAAATGTGATCTGTTCAGGTTTCTGCTTCAAATTATATGTCCTAATGTTGAGAAGGGTGCTCGAGTCGTTTGACTAAATGTCAAATTGCTTTTCTTGCAGGGTTCAGACCTTTTAAGAAGTGGAGGCGAGTTGTCTCCAGGGTGAAGGCCCTGCTGTGTTGCCTTCCCCAGGATGATGTCTGAGCTGAGGCTGCACCTCCTCAGCTCCAGGTGCACACTGCACCTCCTCAGCTCCAGGTGCCGCCCGCACCTCCTCAGCTCCAGGTGCACACTGCACCTCCTCAGCTCCAGGTGCCGCCCGCACCTCCTCAGCTCCAGGTGCTCCCTGCACCTCCTCCGCCCCAGGTGCTCCCTGCACCACCTCCTCCGCTGCAGGTGGTGCCCGCACCTCCTCAGCTCCAGGTGCTGCCTGCACCTCCTCAGCTCCAGGTGCTCCCTGCACCTCCTCAGCTGCAGGTGCACCCTGCACCTCCTCCACCCCAGGTGCTCCCTGCACCACCTCCTCCGCTGCAGGTGCCCCTCGCACTGCCAGTCCTGGTGGCCCCCGCAGCTCCAGTCCCGGTGCACCTGCACCTCCAGTCCCGGTGCCCCCTGCACCTCCATCTACCTAACCAGCTCAGTCCTCCTCTGACAACCTCACCTAACCAGCAACACCTGGGGCTCTGATTGGGCCTCTGCCAGCCGCACCTGGGCTCAATAAAGGACCGGTGATTAGGTGAAGCTCATGTACCCTGGACTGTTTCTTTATTCAAACGTGTGTGAAGAAGTCTCTCACAGGTCTATGTTTTCTGTGTTTCTTTATTCAAACGTGTGTGAAGAAGTCTCTCACAGGTCTATGTTTTCTGTGTTTCTTTAGACACCAGCAGAGTACACCTCCCTGACTGGCATCAAGTCCACAGAGAGGCGTACTACCATCGTCCATGGCCTGCGTGATGTAAGTGCTCCCTGTTTTCTTAACACCATTTTCTTAACAAAAGTCTGTGTCCAGTCGTCCAGTATTTCTGTAGGCTATGTGAGCCGCATATCAAGACCAGCATCGATTTGGTTTTCATAGTTTAAATTAATGTGTAAGTGCAAAATGGAAGGACAGACTGACAGACAGACTGACGGACTGAGAAACTCACAGACAGATAGACAGACTGACAGATAGACTAAACCTTCGATCCATTTGACACTTGACAAGTCTTGTATTGTAATTGCTATGACTACCAGTTAGACAGACAGACAGACAGACATGAATACTGTATATCTAGTGTTCATTTGCTGCTTTTCAAATGAGCTGTGAGGTGAATGTGACTGAACTGTCATTGACTGTGTTTGTAAATGCAGCTCTACCCAAAGGCAGCGGAAGCCGGGGAGGAGGAAGCCATGGCGTTCCTCACCTTAATGGAGCAGATGATGGCTGTGGACGCCAAGCTGAGAGCCACGCCCAGCGACGCTCTGCAGTCCATCTTCATCACCATGGAGGACGCCACCAGCTCTTGGTAAGTGTGTGTGTGTCAGTGTGTGTGTTGTGTGAACACTGTTAACAGACAGTGGTTAGACAGGTGTTTGAGAGATGAAGTGAAGGATGATCAATTGATGGATTGATTGATGTATTGATTGATTGTCATACTTCTTGCAGGGAACATGACAGCGCTGATGACACTGTCCTGGCTGACACCAGCACTGTTCCAGCTGACACCAGCACTGTTCCAGCTGACGAGCCTTCCTGTCCCACTGAGACAGCTGAGGAGGCGTTGACCGCTGACCCAATCACTGAGGTCAAGAAAAAAAGTAAGATTCAAGGCCAAATGTGATCTGTTCAGGTTTCTGCTTCAAATTATATGTCCTAATGTTGAGAAGGGTGCTCGAGTCGTTTGACTAAATGTCAAATTGCTTTTCTTGCAGGGTTCAGACCTTTTAAGAAGTGGAGGCGAGTTGTCTCCAGGGTGAAGGCCCTGCTGTGTTGCCTTCCCCAGGATGATGTCTGAGCTGAGGCTGCACCTCCTCAGCTCCAGGTGCCGCCCGCACCTCCTCAGCTCCAGGTGCACACTGCACCTCCTCAGCTCCAGGTGCCGCCCGCACCTCCTCAGCTCCAGGTGCTCCCTGCACCTCCTCCGCCCCAGGTGCTCCCTGCACCACCTCCTCCGCTGCAGGTGGTGCCCGCACCTCCTCAGCTCCAGGTGCTGCCTGCACCTCCTCAGCTCCAGGTGCTCCCTGCACCTCCTCAGCTGCAGGTGCACCCTGCACCTCCTCCACCCCAGGTGCTCCCTGCACCACCTCCTCCGCTGCAGGTGCCCCTCGCACTGCCAGTCCTGGTGGCCCCCGCAGCTCCAGTCCCGGTGCACCTGCACCTCCAGTCCCGGTGCCCCCTGCACCTCCATCTACCTAACCAGCTCAGTCCTCCTCTGACAACCTCACCTAACCAGCAACACCTGGGGCTCTGATTGGGCCTCTGCCAGCCGCACCTGGGCTCAATAAAGGACCGGTGATTAGGTGAAGCTCATGTACCCTGGACTGTTTCTTTATTCAAACGTGTGTGAAGAAGTCTCTCACAGGTCTATGTTTTCTGTGTTTCTTTATTCAAACGTGTGTGAAGAAGTCTCTCACAGGTCTATGTTTTCTGTGTTTCTTTATTCAAACGTGTGTGAAGAAGTCTCTCACAGGTCTATATTTTCTGTGTTTCTTTAGACACCAGCAGAGTACACCTCCCTGACTGGCATCAAGTCCACAGAGAGGCGTACTACCATCGTCCATGGCCTGCGTGATGTAAGTGCTCCCTGTTTTCTTAACACCATTTTCTTAACAAAAGTCTGTGTCCAGTCGTCCAGTATTTCTGTAGGCTATGTGAGCCGCATATCAAGACCAGCATCGATTTGGTTTTCATAGTTTAAATTAATGTGTAAGTGCAAAATGGAAGGACAGACTGACAGACAGACTGACGGACTGAGAAACTCACAGACAGATAGACAGACTGACAGATAGACTAAACCTTCGATCCATTTGACACTTGACAAGTCTTGTATTGTAATTGCTATGACTACCAGTTAGACAGACAGACAGACATGAATACTGTATATCTAGTGTTCATTTGCTGCTTTTCAAATGAGCTGTGAGGTGAATGTGACTGAACTGTCATTGACTGTGTTTGTAAATGCAGCTCTACCCAAAGGCAGCGGAAGCCGGGGAGGAGGAAGCCATGGCGTTCCTCACCTTAATGGAGCAGATGATGGCTGTGGACGCCAAGCTGAGAGCCACGCCCAGCGACGCTCTGCAGTCCATCTTCATCACCATGGAGGACGCCACCAGCTCTTGGTAAGTGTGTGTGTGTCAGTGTGTGTGTTGTGTGAACACTGTTAACAGACAGTGGTTAGACAGGTGTTTGAGAGATGAAGTGAAGGATGATCAATTGATGGATTGATTGATGTATTGATTGATTGTCATACTTCTTGCAGGGAACATGACAGCGCTGATGACACTGTCCTGGCTGACACCAGCACTGTTCCAGCTGACACCAGCACTGTTCCAGCTGACGAGCCTTCCTGTCCCACTGAGACAGCTGAGGAGGCGTTGACCGCTGACCCAATCACTGAGGTCAAGAAAAAAAGTAAGATTCAAGGCCAAATGTGATCTGTTCAGGTTTCTGCTTCAAATTATATGTCCTAATGTTGAGAAGGGTGCTCGAGTCGTTTGACTAAATGTCAAATTGCTTTTCTTGCAGGGTTCAGACCTTTTAAGAAGTGGAGGCGAGTTGTCTCCAGGGTGAAGGCCCTGCTGTGTTGCCTTCCCCAGGATGATGTCTGAGCTGAGGCTGCACCTCCTCAGCTCCAGGTGCACACTGCACCTCCTCAGCTCCAGGTGCCGCCCGCACCTCCTCAGCTCCAGGTGCACACTGCACCTCCTCAGCTCCAGGTGCCGCCCGCACCTCCTCAGCTCCAGGTGCTCCCTGCACCTCCTCCGCCCCAGGTGCTCCCTGCACCACCTCCTCCGCTGCAGGTGGTGCCCGCACCTCCTCAGCTCCAGGTGCTGCCTGCACCTCCTCAGCTCCAGGTGCTCCCTGCACCTCCTCAGCTGCAGGTGCACCCTGCACCTCCTCCACCCCAGGTGCTCCCTGCACCACCTCCTCCGCTGCAGGTGCCCCTCGCACTGCCAGTCCTGGTGGCCCCCGCAGCTCCAGTCCCGGTGCACCTGCACCTCCAGTCCCGGTGCCCCCTGCACCTCCATCTACCTAACCAGCTCAGTCCTCCTCTGACAACCTCACCTAACCAGCAACACCTGGGGCTCTGATTGGGCCTCTGCCAGCCGCACCTGGGCTCAATAAAGGACCGGTGATTAGGTGAAGCTCATGTACCCTGGACTGTTTCTTTATTCAAACGTGTGTGAAGAAGTCTCTCACAGGTCTATGTTTTCTGTGTTTCTTTATTCAAACGTGTGTGAAGAAGTCTCTCACAGGTCTATGTTTTCTGTGTTTCTTTAGACACCAGCAGAGTACACCTCCCTGACTGGCATCAAGTCCACAGAGAGGCGTACTACCATCGTCCATGGCCTGCGTGATGTAAGTGCTCCCTGTTTTCTTAACACCATTTTCTTAACAAAAGTCTGTGTCCAGTCGTCCAGTATTTCTGTAGGCTATGTGAGCCGCATATCAAGACCAGCATCGATTTGGTTTTCATAGTTTAAATTAATGTGTAAGTGCAAAATGGAAGGACAGACTGACAGACAGACTGACGGACTGAGAAACTCACAGACAGATAGACAGACTGACAGATAGACTAAACCTTCGATCCATTTGACACTTGACAAGTCTTGTATTGTAATTGCTATGACTACCAGTTAGACAGACAGACAGACAGACATGAATACTGTATATCTAGTGTTCATTTGCTGCTTTTCAAATGAGCTGTGAGGTGAATGTGACTGAACTGTCATTGACTGTGTTTGTAAATGCAGCTCTACCCAAAGGCAGCGGAAGCCGGGGAGGAGGAAGCCATGGCGTTCCTCACCTTAATGGAGCAGATGATGGCTGTGGACGCCAAGCTGAGAGCCACGCCCAGCGACGCTCTGCAGTCCATCTTCATCACCATGGAGGACGCCACCAGCTCTTGGTAAGTGTGTGTGTGTCAGTGTGTGTGTTGTGTGAACACTGTTAACAGACAGTGGTTAGACAGGTGTTTGAGAGATGAAGTGAAGGATGATCAATTGATGGATTGATTGATGTATTGATTGATTGTCATACTTCTTGCAGGGAACATGACAGCGCTGATGACACTGTCCTGGCTGACACCAGCACTGTTCCAGCTGACACCAGCACTGTTCCAGCTGACGAGCCTTCCTGTCCCACTGAGACAGCTGAGGAGGCGTTGACCGCTGACCCAATCACTGAGGTCAAGAAAAAAAGTAAGATTCAAGGCCAAATGTGATCTGTTCAGGTTTCTGCTTCAAATTATATGTCCTAATGTTGAGAAGGGTGCTCGAGTCGTTTGACTAAATGTCAAATTGCTTTTCTTGCAGGGTTCAGACCTTTTAAGAAGTGGAGGCGAGTTGTCTCCAGGGTGAAGGCCCTGCTGTGTTGCCTTCCCCAGGATGATGTCTGAGCTGAGGCTGCACCTCCTCAGCTCCAGGTGCACACTGCACCTCCTCAGCTCCAGGTGCCGCCCGCACCTCCTCAGCTCCAGGTGCACACTGCACCTCCTCAGCTCCAGGTGCCGCCCGCACCTCCTCAGCTCCAGGTGCTCCCTGCACCTCCTCCGCCCCAGGTGCTCCCTGCACCACCTCCTCCGCTGCAGGTGGTGCCCGCACCTCCTCAGCTCCAGGTGCTGCCTGCACCTCCTCAGCTCCAGGTGCTCCCTGCACCTCCTCAGCTGCAGGTGCACCCTGCACCTCCTCCACCCCAGGTGCTCCCTGCACCACCTCCTCCGCTGCAGGTGCCCCTCGCACTGCCAGTCCTGGTGGCCCCCGCAGCTCCAGTCCCGGTGCACCTGCACCTCCAGTCCCGGTGCCCCCTGCACCTCCATCTACCTAACCAGCTCAGTCCTCCTCTGACAACCTCACCTAACCAGCAACACCTGGGGCTCTGATTGGGCCTCTGCCAGCCGCACCTGGGCTCAATAAAGGACCGGTGATTAGGTGAAGCTCATGTACCCTGGACTGTTTCTTTATTCAAACGTGTGTGAAGAAGTCTCTCACAGGTCTATGTTTTCTGTGTTTCTTTATTCAAACGTGTGTGAAGAAGTCTCTCACAGGTCTATGTTTTCTGTGTTTCTTTAGACACCAGCAGAGTACACCTCCCTGACTGGCATCAAGTCCACAGAGAGGCGTACTACCATCGTCCATGGCCTGCGTGATGTAAGTGCTCCCTGTTTTCTTAACACCATTTTCTTAACAAAAGTCTGTGTCCAGTCGTCCAGTATTTCTGTAGGCTATGTGAGCCGCATATCAAGACCAGCATCGATTTGGTTTTCATAGTTTAAATTAATGTGTAAGTGCAAAATGGAAGGACAGACTGACAGACAGACTGACGGACTGAGAAACTCACAGACAGATAGACAGACTGACAGATAGACTAAACCTTCGATCCATTTGACACTTGACAAGTCTTGTATTGTAATTGCTATGACTACCAGTTAGACAGACAGACAGACAGACATGAATACTGTATATCTAGTGTTCATTTGCTGCTTTTCAAATGAGCTGTGAGGTGAATGTGACTGAACTGTCATTGACTGTGTTTGTAAATGCAGCTCTACCCAAAGGCAGCGGAAGCCGGGGAGGAGGAAGCCATGGCGTTCCTCACCTTAATGGAGCAGATGATGGCTGTGGACGCCAAGCTGAGAGCCACGCCCAGCGACGCTCTGCAGTCCATCTTCATCACCATGGAGGACGCCACCAGCTCTTGGTAAGTGTGTGTGTGTCAGTGTGTGTGTTGTGTGAACACTGTTAACAGACAGTGGTTAGACAGGTGTTTGAGAGATGAAGTGAAGGATGATCAATTGATGGATTGATTGATGTATTGATTGATTGTCATACTTCTTGCAGGGAACATGACAGCGCTGATGACACTGTCCTGGCTGACACCAGCACTGTTCCAGCTGACACCAGCACTGTTCCAGCTGACGAGCCTTCCTGTCCCACTGAGACAGCTGAGGAGGCGTTGACCGCTGACCCAATCACTGAGGTCAAGAAAAAAAGTAAGATTCAAGGCCAAATGTGATCTGTTCAGGTTTCTGCTTCAAATTATATGTCCTAATGTTGAGAAGGGTGCTCGAGTCGTTTGACTAAATGTCAAATTGCTTTTCTTGCAGGGTTCAGACCTTTTAAGAAGTGGAGGCGAGTTGTCTCCAGGGTGAAGGCCCTGCTGTGTTGCCTTCCCCAGGATGATGTCTGAGCTGAGGCTGCACCTCCTCAGCTCCAGGTGCACACTGCACCTCCTCAGCTCCAGGTGCCGCCCGCACCTCCTCAGCTCCAGGTGCACACTGCACCTCCTCAGCTCCAGGTGCCGCCCGCACCTCCTCAGCTCCAGGTGCTCCCTGCACCTCCTCCGCCCCAGGTGCTCCCTGCACCACCTCCTCCGCTGCAGGTGGTGCCCGCACCTCCTCAGCTCCAGGTGCTGCCTGCACCTCCTCAGCTCCAGGTGCTCCCTGCACCTCCTCAGCTGCAGGTGCACCCTGCACCTCCTCCACCCCAGGTGCTCCCTGCACCACCTCCTCCGCTGCAGGTGCCCCTCGCACTGCCAGTCCTGGTGGCCCCCGCAGCTCCAGTCCCGGTGCACCTGCACCTCCAGTCCCGGTGCCCCCTGCACCTCCATCTACCTAACCAGCTCAGTCCTCCTCTGACAACCTCACCTAACCAGCAACACCTGGGGCTCTGATTGGGCCTCTGCCAGCCGCACCTGGGCTCAATAAAGGACCGGTGATTAGGTGAAGCTCATGTACCCTGGACTGTTTCTTTATTCAAACGTGTGTGAAGAAGTCTCTCACAGGTCTATGTTTTCTGTGTTTCTTTATTCAAACGTGTGTGAAGAAGTCTCTCACAGGTCTATGTTTTCTGTGTTTCTTTATTCAAACGTGTGTGAAGAAGTCTCTCACAGGTCTATATTTTCTGTGTTTCTTTAGACACCAGCAGAGTACACCTCCCTGACTGGCATCAAGTCCACAGAGAGGCGTACTACCATCGTCCATGGCCTGCGTGATGTAAGTGCTCCCTGTTTTCTTAACACCATTTTCTTAACAAAAGTCTGTGTCCAGTCGTCCAGTATTTCTGTAGGCTATGTGAGCCGCATATCAAGACCAGCATCGATTTGGTTTTCATAGTTTAAATTAATGTGTAAGTGCAAAATGGAAGGACAGACTGACAGACAGACTGACGGACTGAGAAACTCACAGACAGATAGACAGACTGACAGATAGACTAAACCTTCGATCCATTTGACACTTGACAAGTCTTGTATTGTAATTGCTATGACTACCAGTTAGACAGACAGACAGACAGACATGAATACTGTATATCTAGTGTTCATTTGCTGCTTTTCAAATGAGCTGTGAGGTGAATGTGACTGAACTGTCATTGACTGTGTTTGTAAATGCAGCTCTACCCAAAGGCAGCGGAAGCCGGGGAGGAGGAAGCCATGGCGTTCCTCACCTTAATGGAGCAGATGATGGCTGTGGACGCCAAGCTGAGAGCCACGCCCAGCGACGCTCTGCAGTCCATCTTCATCACCATGGAGGACGCCACCAGCTCTTGGTAAGTGTGTGTGTGTCAGTGTGTGTGTTGTGTGAACACTGTTAACAGACAGTGGTTAGACAGGTGTTTGAGAGATGAAGTGAAGGATGATCAATTGATGGATTGATTGATGTATTGATTGATTGTCATACTTCTTGCAGGGAACATGACAGCGCTGATGACACTGTCCTGGCTGACACCAGCACTGTTCCAGCTGACACCAGCACTGTTCCAGCTGACGAGCCTTCCTGTCCCACTGAGACAGCTGAGGAGGCGTTGACCGCTGACCCAATCACTGAGGTCAAGAAAAAAAGTAAGATTCAAGGCCAAATGTGATCTGTTCAGGTTTCTGCTTCAAATTATATGTCCTAATGTTGAGAAGGGTGCTCGAGTCGTTTGACTAAATGTCAAATTGCTTTTCTTGCAGGGTTCAGACCTTTTAAGAAGTGGAGGCGAGTTGTCTCCAGGGTGAAGGCCCTGCTGTGTTGCCTTCCCCAGGATGATGTCTGAGCTGAGGCTGCACCTCCTCAGCTCCAGGTGCACACTGCACCTCCTCAGCTCCAGGTGCCGCCCGCACCTCCTCAGCTCCAGGTGCACACTGCACCTCCTCAGCTCCAGGTGCCGCCCGCACCTCCTCAGCTCCAGGTGCTCCCTGCACCTCCTCCGCCCCAGGTGCTCCCTGCACCACCTCCTCCGCTGCAGGTGGTGCCCGCACCTCCTCAGCTCCAGGTGCTGCCTGCACCTCCTCAGCTCCAGGTGCTCCCTGCACCTCCTCAGCTGCAGGTGCACCCTGCACCTCCTCCACCCCAGGTGCTCCCTGCACCACCTCCTCCGCTGCAGGTGCCCCTCGCACTGCCAGTCCTGGTGGCCCCCGCAGCTCCAGTCCCGGTGCACCTGCACCTCCAGTCCCGGTGCCCCCTGCACCTCCATCTACCTAACCAGCTCAGTCCTCCTCTGACAACCTCACCTAACCAGCAACACCTGGGGCTCTGATTGGGCCTCTGCCAGCCGCACCTGGGCTCAATAAAGGACCGGTGATTAGGTGAAGCTCATGTACCCTGGACTGTTTCTTTATTCAAACGTGTGTGAAGAAGTCTCTCACAGGTCTATGTTTTCTGTGTTTCTTTATTCAAACGTGTGTGAAGAAGTCTCTCACAGGTCTATGTTTTCTGTGTTTCTTTATTCAAACGTGTGTGAAGAAGTCTCTCACAGGTCTATATTTTCTGTGTTTCTTTAGACACCAGCAGAGTACACCTCCCTGACTGGCATCAAGTCCACAGAGAGGCGTACTACCATCGTCCATGGCCTGCGTGATGTAAGTGCTCCCTGTTTTCTTAACACCATTTTCTTAACAAAAGTCTGTGTCCAGTCGTCCAGTATTTCTGTAGGCTATGTGAGCCGCATATCAAGACCAGCATCGATTTGGTTTTCATAGTTTAAATTAATGTGTAAGTGCAAAATGGAAGGACAGACTGACAGACAGACTGACGGACTGAGAAACTCACAGACAGATAGACAGACTGACAGATAGACTAAACCTTCGATCCATTTGACACTTGACAAGTCTTGTATTGTAATTGCTATGACTACCAGTTAGACAGACAGACAGACAGACATGAATACTGTATATCTAGTGTTCATTTGCTGCTTTTCAAATGAGCTGTGAGGTGAATGTGACTGAACTGTCATTGACTGTGTTTGTAAATGCAGCTCTACCCAAAGGCAGCGGAAGCCGGGGAGGAGGAAGCCATGGCGTTCCTCACCTTAATGGAGCAGATGATGGCTGTGGACGCCAAGCTGAGAGCCACGCCCAGCGACGCTCTGCAGTCCATCTTCATCACCATGGAGGACGCCACCAGCTCTTGGTAAGTGTGTGTGTGTCAGTGTGTGTGTTGTGTGAACACTGTTAACAGACAGTGGTTAGACAGGTGTTTGAGAGATGAAGTGAAGGATGATCAATTGATGGATTGATTGATGTATTGATTGATTGTCATACTTCTTGCAGGGAACATGACAGCGCTGATGACACTGTCCTGGCTGACACCAGCACTGTTCCAGCTGACACCAGCACTGTTCCAGCTGACGAGCCTTCCTGTCCCACTGAGACAGCTGAGGAGGCGTTGACCGCTGACCCAATCACTGAGGTCAAGAAAAAAAGTAAGATTCAAGGCCAAATGTGATCTGTTCAGGTTTCTGCTTCAAATTATATGTCCTAATGTTGAGAAGGGTGCTCGAGTCGTTTGACTAAATGTCAAATTGCTTTTCTTGCAGGGTTCAGACCTTTTAAGAAGTGGAGGCGAGTTGTCTCCAGGGTGAAGGCCCTGCTGTGTTGCCTTCCCCAGGATGATGTCTGAGCTGAGGCTGCACCTCCTCAGCTCCAGGTGCACACTGCACCTCCTCAGCTCCAGGTGCCGCCCGCACCTCCTCAGCTCCAGGTGCACACTGCACCTCCTCAGCTCCAGGTGCCGCCCGCACCTCCTCAGCTCCAGGTGCTCCCTGCACCTCCTCCGCCCCAGGTGCTCCCTGCACCACCTCCTCCGCTGCAGGTGGTGCCCGCACCTCCTCAGCTCCAGGTGCTGCCTGCACCTCCTCAGCTCCAGGTGCTCCCTGCACCTCCTCAGCTGCAGGTGCACCCTGCACCTCCTCCACCCCAGGTGCTCCCTGCACCACCTCCTCCGCTGCAGGTGCCCCTCGCACTGCCAGTCCTGGTGGCCCCCGCAGCTCCAGTCCCGGTGCACCTGCACCTCCAGTCCCGGTGCCCCCTGCACCTCCATCTACCTAACCAGCTCAGTCCTCCTCTGACAACCTCACCTAACCAGCAACACCTGGGGCTCTGATTGGGCCTCTGCCAGCCGCACCTGGGCTCAATAAAGGACCGGTGATTAGGTGAAGCTCATGTACCCTGGACTGTTTCTTTATTCAAACGTGTGTGAAGAAGTCTCTCACAGGTCTATGTTTTCTGTGTTTCTTTATTCAAACGTGTGTGAAGAAGTCTCTCACAGGTCTATGTTTTCTGTGTTTCTTTAGACACCAGCAGAGTACACCTCCCTGACTGGCATCAAGTCCACAGAGAGGCGTACTACCATCGTCCATGGCCTGCGTGATGTAAGTGCTCCCTGTTTTCTTAACACCATTTTCTTAACAAAAGTCTGTGTCCAGTCGTCCAGTATTTCTGTAGGCTATGTGAGCCGCATATCAAGACCAGCATCGATTTGGTTTTCATAGTTTAAATTAATGTGTAAGTGCAAAATGGAAGGACAGACTGACAGACAGACTGACGGACTGAGAAACTCACAGACAGATAGACAGACTGACAGATAGACTAAACCTTCGATCCATTTGACACTTGACAAGTCTTGTATTGTAATTGCTATGACTACCAGTTAGACAGACAGACAGACAGACATGAATACTGTATATCTAGTGTTCATTTGCTGCTTTTCAAATGAGCTGTGAGGTGAATGTGACTGAACTGTCATTGACTGTGTTTGTAAATGCAGCTCTACCCAAAGGCAGCGGAAGCCGGGGAGGAGGAAGCCATGGCGTTCCTCACCTTAATGGAGCAGATGATGGCTGTGGACGCCAAGCTGAGAGCCACGCCCAGCGACGCTCTGCAGTCCATCTTCATCACCATGGAGGACGCCACCAGCTCTTGGTAAGTGTGTGTGTGTCAGTGTGTGTGTTGTGTGAACACTGTTAACAGACAGTGGTTAGACAGGTGTTTGAGAGATGAAGTGAAGGATGATCAATTGATGGATTGATTGATGTATTGATTGATTGTCATACTTCTTGCAGGGAACATGACAGCGCTGATGACACTGTCCTGGCTGACACCAGCACTGTTCCAGCTGACACCAGCACTGTTCCAGCTGACGAGCCTTCCTGTCCCACTGAGACAGCTGAGGAGGCGTTGACCGCTGACCCAATCACTGAGGTCAAGAAAAAAAGTAAGATTCAAGGCCAAATGTGATCTGTTCAGGTTTCTGCTTCAAATTATATGTCCTAATGTTGAGAAGGGTGCTCGAGTCGTTTGACTAAATGTCAAATTGCTTTTCTTGCAGGGTTCAGACCTTTTAAGAAGTGGAGGCGAGTTGTCTCCAGGGTGAAGGCCCTGCTGTGTTGCCTTCCCCAGGATGATGTCTGAGCTGAGGCTGCACCTCCTCAGCTCCAGGTGCCGCCCGCACCTCCTCAGCTCCAGGTGCACACTGCACCTCCTCAGCTCCAGGTGCCGCCCGCACCTCCTCAGCTCCAGGTGCTCCCTGCACCTCCTCCGCCCCAGGTGCTCCCTGCACCACCTCCTCCGCTGCAGGTGGTGCCCGCACCTCCTCAGCTCCAGGTGCTGCCTGCACCTCCTCAGCTCCAGGTGCTCCCTGCACCTCCTCAGCTGCAGGTGCACCCTGCACCTCCTCCACCCCAGGTGCTCCCTGCACCACCTCCTCCGCTGCAGGTGCCCCTCGCACTGCCAGTCCTGGTGGCCCCCGCAGCTCCAGTCCCGGTGCACCTGCACCTCCAGTCCCGGTGCCCCCTGCACCTCCATCTACCTAACCAGCTCAGTCCTCCTCTGACAACCTCACCTAACCAGCAACACCTGGGGCTCTGATTGGGCCTCTGCCAGCCGCACCTGGGCTCAATAAAGGACCGGTGATTAGGTGAAGCTCATGTACCCTGGACTGTTTCTTTATTCAAACGTGTGTGAAGAAGTCTCTCACAGGTCTATGTTTTCTGTGTTTCTTTATTCAAACGTGTGTGAAGAAGTCTCTCACAGGTCTATGTTTTCTGTGTTTCTTTATTCAAACGTGTGTGAAGAAGTCTCTCACAGGTCTATATTTTCTGTGTTTCTTTAGACACCAGCAGAGTACACCTCCCTGACTGGCATCAAGTCCACAGAGAGGCGTACTACCATCGTCCATGGCCTGCGTGATGTAAGTGCTCCCTGTTTTCTTAACACCATTTTCTTAACAAAAGTCTGTGTCCAGTCGTCCAGTATTTCTGTAGGCTATGTGAGCCGCATATCAAGACCAGCATCGATTTGGTTTTCATAGTTTAAATTAATGTGTAAGTGCAAAATGGAAGGACAGACTGACAGACAGACTGACGGACTGAGAAACTCACAGACAGATAGACAGACTGACAGATAGACTAAACCTTCGATCCATTTGACACTTGACAAGTCTTGTATTGTAATTGCTATGACTACCAGTTAGACAGACAGACAGACATGAA
The DNA here is from genome assembly GCF_964638095.1 of Poromitra crassiceps. Classification (NCBI taxonomy): domain Eukaryota; kingdom Metazoa; phylum Chordata; class Actinopteri; order Beryciformes; family Melamphaidae; genus Poromitra; species Poromitra crassiceps. Next base: position 269,178 of record NW_028152131.1, read on the forward strand.
TACTGTATATCTAGTGTTCATTTGCTGCTTTTCAAATGAGCTGTGAGGTGAATGTGACTGAACTGTCATTGACTGTGTTTGTAAATGCAGCTCTACCCAAAGGCAGCGGAAGCCGGGGAGGAGGAAGCCATGGCGTTCCTCACCTTAATGGAGCAGATGATGGCTGTGGACGCCAAGCTGAGAGCCACGCCCAGCGACGCTCTGCAGTCCATCTTCATCACCATGGAGGACGCCACCAGCTCTTGGTAAGTGTGTGTGTGTCAGTGTGTGTGTTGTGTGAACACTGTTAACAGACAGTGGTTAGACAGGTGTTTGAGAGATGAAGTGAAGGATGATCAATTGATGGATTGATTGATGTATTGATTGATTGTCATACTTCTTGCAGGGAACATGACAGCGCTGATGACACTGTCCTGGCTGACACCAGCACTGTTCCAGCTGACACCAGCACTGTTCCAGCTGACGAGCCTTCCTGTCCCACTGAGACAGCTGAGGAGGCGTTGACCGCTGACCCAATCACTGAGGTCAAGAAAAAAAGTAAGATTCAAGGCCAAATGTGATCTGTTCAGGTTTCTGCTTCAAATTATATGTCCTAATGTTGAGAAGGGTGCTCGAGTCGTTTGACTAAATGTCAAATTGCTTTTCTTGCAGGGTTCAGACCTTTTAAGAAGTGGAGGCGAGTTGTCTCCAGGGTGAAGGCCCTGCTGTGTTGCCTTCCCCAGGATGATGTCTGAGCTGAGGCTGCACCTCCTCAGCTCCAGGTGCACACTGCACCTCCTCAGCTCCAGGTGCCGCCCGCACCTCCTCAGCTCCAGGTGCACACTGCACCTCCTCAGCTCCAGGTGCCGCCCGCACCTCCTCAGCTCCAGGTGCTCCCTGCACCTCCTCCGCCCCAGGTGCTCCCTGCACCACCTCCTCCGCTGCAGGTGGTGCCCGCACCTCCTCAGCTCCAGGTGCTGCCTGCACCTCCTCAGCTCCAGGTGCTCCCTGCACCTCCTCAGCTGCAGGTGCACCCTGCACCTCCTCCACCCCAGGTGCTCCCTGCACCACCTCCTCCGCTGCAGGTGCCCCTCGCACTGCCAGTCCTGGTGGCCCCCGCAGCTCCAGTCCCGGTGCACCTGCACCTCCAGTCCCGGTGCCCCCTGCACCTCCATCTACCTAACCAGCTCAGTCCTCCTCTGACAACCTCACCTAACCAGCAACACCTGGGGCTCTGATTGGGCCTCTGCCAGCCGCACCTGGGCTCAATAAAGGACCGGTGATTAGGTGAAGCTCATGTACCCTGGACTGTTTCTTTATTCAAACGTGTGTGAAGAAGTCTCTCACAGGTCTATGTTTTCTGTGTTTCTTTATTCAAACGTGTGTGAAGAAGTCTCTCACAGGTCTATGTTTTCTGTGTTTCTTTATTCAAACGTGTGTGAAGAAGTCTCTCACAGGTCTATATTTTCTGTGTTTCTTTAGACACCAGCAGAGTACACCTCCCTGACTGGCATCAAGTCCACAGAGAGGCGTACTACCATCGTCCATGGCCTGCGTGATGTAAGTGCTCCCTGTTTTCTTAACACCATTTTCTTAACAAAAGTCTGTGTCCAGTCGTCCAGTATTTCTGTAGGCTATGTGAGCCGCATATCAAGACCAGCATCGATTTGGTTTTCATAGTTTAAATTAATGTGTAAGTGCAAAATGGAAGGACAGACTGACAGACAGACTGACGGACTGAGAAACTCACAGACAGATAGACAGACTGACAGATAGACTAAACCTTCGATCCATTTGACACTTGACAAGTCTTGTATTGTAATTGCTATGACTACCAGTTAGACAGACAGACAGACAGACATGAATACTGTATATCTAGTGTTCATTTGCTGCTTTTCAAATGAGCTGTGAGGTGAATGTGACTGAACTGTCATTGACTGTGTTTGTAAATGCAGCTCTACCCAAAGGCAGCGGAAGCCGGGGAGGAGGAAGCCATGGCGTTCCTCACCTTAATGGAGCAGATGATGGCTGTGGACGCCAAGCTGAGAGCCACGCCCAGCGACGCTCTGCAGTCCATCTTCATCACCATGGAGGACGCCACCAGCTCTTGGTAAGTGTGTGTGTGTCAGTGTGTGTGTTGTGTGAACACTGTTAACAGACAGTGGTTAGACAGGTGTTTGAGAGATGAAGTGAAGGATGATCAATTGATGGATTGATTGATGTATTGATTGATTGTCATACTTCTTGCAGGGAACATGACAGCGCTGATGACACTGTCCTGGCTGACACCAGCACTGTTCCAGCTGACACCAGCACTGTTCCAGCTGACGAGCCTTCCTGTCCCACTGAGACAGCTGAGGAGGCGTTGACCGCTGACCCAATCACTGAGGTCAAGAAAAAAAGTAAGATTCAAGGCCAAATGTGATCTGTTCAGGTTTCTGCTTCAAATTATATGTCCTAATGTTGAGAAGGGTGCTCGAGTCGTTTGACTAAATGTCAAATTGCTTTTCTTGCAGGGTTCAGACCTTTTAAGAAGTGGAGGCGAGTTGTCTCCAGGGTGAAGGCCCTGCTGTGTTGCCTTCCCCAGGATGATGTCTGAGCTGAGGCTGCACCTCCTCAGCTCCAGGTGCACACTGCACCTCCTCAGCTCCAGGTGCCGCCCGCACCTCCTCAGCTCCAGGTGCACACTGCACCTCCTCAGCTCCAGGTGCCGCCCGCACCTCCTCAGCTCCAGGTGCTCCCTGCACCTCCTCCGCCCCAGGTGCTCCCTGCACCACCTCCTCCGCTGCAGGTGGTGCCCGCACCTCCTCAGCTCCAGGTGCTGCCTGCACCTCCTCAGCTCCAGGTGCTCCCTGCACCTCCTCAGCTGCAGGTGCACCCTGCACCTCCTCCACCCCAGGTGCTCCCTGCACCACCTCCTCCGCTGCAGGTGCCCCTCGCACTGCCAGTCCTGGTGGCCCCCGCAGCTCCAGTCCCGGTGCACCTGCACCTCCAGTCCCGGTGCCCCCTGCACCTCCATCTACCTAACCAGCTCAGTCCTCCTCTGACAACCTCACCTAACCAGCAACACCTGGGGCTCTGATTGGGCCTCTGCCAGCCGCACCTGGGCTCAATAAAGGACCGGTGATTAGGTGAAGCTCATGTACCCTGGACTGTTTCTTTATTCAAACGTGTGTGAAGAAGTCTCTCACAGGTCTATGTTTTCTGTGTTTCTTTATTCAAACGTGTGTGAAGAAGTCTCTCACAGGTCTATGTTTTCTGTGTTTCTTTAGACACCAGCAGAGTACACCTCCCTGACTGGCATCAAGTCCACAGAGAGGCGTACTACCATCGTCCATGGCCTGCGTGATGTAAGTGCTCCCTGTTTTCTTAACACCATTTTCTTAACAAAAGTCTGTGTCCAGTCGTCCAGTATTTCTGTAGGCTATGTGAGCCGCATATCAAGACCAGCATCGATTTGGTTTTCATAGTTTAAATTAATGTGTAAGTGCAAAATGGAAGGACAGACTGACAGACAGACTGACGGACTGAGAAACTCACAGACAGATAGACAGACTGACAGATAGACTAAACCTTCGATCCATTTGACACTTGACAAGTCTTGTATTGCAATTGCTATGACTACCAGTTAGACAGACAGACAGACAGACATGAATACTGTATATCTAGTGTTCATTTGCTGCTTTTCAAATGAGCTGTGAGGTGAATGTGACTGAACTGTCATTGACTGTGTTTGTAAATGCAGCTCTACCCAAAGGCAGCGGAAGCCGGGGAGGAGGAAGCCATGGCGTTCCTCACCTTAATGGAGCAGATGATGGCTGTGGACGCCAAGCTGAGAGCCACGCCCAGCGACGCTCTGCAGTCCATCTTCATCACCATGGAGGACGCCACCAGCTCTTGGTAAGTGTGTGTGTGTCAGTGTGTGTGTTGTGTGAACACTGTTAACAGACAGTGGTTAGACAGGTGTTTGAGAGATGAAGTGAAGGATGATCAATTGATGGATTGATTGATGTATTGATTGATTGTCATACTTCTTGCAGGGAACATGACAGCGCTGATGACACTGTCCTGGCTGACACCAGCACTGTTCCAGCTGACACCAGCACTGTTCCAGCTGACGAGCCTTCCTGTCCCACTGAGACAGCTGAGGAGGCGTTGACCGCTGACCCAATCACTGAGGTCAAGAAAAAAAGTAAGATTCAAGGCCAAATGTGATCTGTTCAGGTTTCTGCTTCAAATTATATGTCCTAATGTTGAGAAGGGTGCTCGAGTCGTTTGACTAAATGTCAAATTGCTTTTCTTGCAGGGTTCAGACCTTTTAAGAAGTGGAGG